>NC_051437.1:18504701-18531282 GCF_001649575.2 Kryptolebias marmoratus | reverse complement strand
AAAACCTTTCTAAAACCACAAAAATCACTTCCTTCATCAGAATATCCTACCTGTTAAATATAAGCAGGTAGCATAAATAGATCTATGCATTAAAAGCAGCAAGTGTCTGAAAAACATTACAACTTACATACAAAAACTTACAAAAGCACAAAAATAACTTCAAAAACACTCCACAGAAATAAATTTTACTTGTCTGAATTTTTTATGTACATATATGCATCTTTTAATGGTTTAAAATAAAATAAGAAAAATCTAGTTATTTCCATGCAGTGTCCAGAAAGAGGTGTTGTTTAGCTTGTAGGGCAGCACAACTGCTTCCACCCACCTCCATCATCATCATCATATGAAATAACTTTTTGTCACAACAAAAAATAGTGGCTGGTAAAAAAAAATTGTCCACCAGCCATAGTGGCTGGTGGACAAATTTTTTAATTTCCACCCCTGGTTTGTATACGTAGCACGACAAGAAAGACTAGTATAGACTATTTTAAAAAGCCCATGGACCAGATTTGTAAATTAGTCTTTGGCTGGACAACCTCTGTACAAAGCAATGGTGACATTGTTTTAACATGCAACATTGTTTAATGTGTTATCCTTGTAAATGTATAGATAACTTGTCTTAAGAGAGGTAAACACTGTTTTTATTTACTTATAAACTGATCCCATTAATCATAAAATTCTGGCATCTGCAGATTTTTCAAATTCATATTAAGTCTCAAACACAGTGGAGTAAAAAAAAGACTTGATTTTCTTCTGAACTGTAATGTAGGAGTACTTTAATACAAAATGAAAATACTTCACAGTTTCAGTTAGATTCGTTTGGAAACAAAACTCCACAGCAGAACAAAGTGATGAAGAAAACCTGAAGCTCTGCAGCATTTCTGTTCAAAACGTTCTTCAGTTGCACAGATTGCGTAGTTTATTGCAAACTTATTCTAGTTAATTAACTTCAATAAATACAACAAAATACTGTTTTTACATTTTTGCCTGGCACATCTGAAGCATCACGACTGATATGTCAGCAGACTATCTTTCAGGTAAATCCACAGATTATAGTAAAAACAAAAAATGCCCTATTAGATAAGTGGAATAGTACTATTTTCAGTAGTTTTATTAAGACAGTAAACTGAATTATGAATCATGTGTGTGAGATCCTTTTCAAAGCAGCTTGAAGAGACTTCTTTAGGAACGTCTCATTTCCATTTAGGCAGCTCGTCAGAGAGAGTTTGTGTGCAGCAGTAATCTGGGGAAGGAAAAAAAAGATTTATTTATTCATAAATAGAACTGTAAATACTACTTTTGTTACTGTTCATCTACTGTGTCAGACATAACTCTACCAACTTACATGGCTGCTGTATTTGGTGAGGACTGTCAGCATCATTTTGGCAAACTTCACAGATTTTGGGAAGAGAGGACCCTGATTGACGAGCTGCTTTGTGAACTCTGTGAAAACTTCTTCATTCAAGTCAGGCTGGCAGGGGAAACAAACAAACAAGAAGTACTGTCAACTTGGCTGTGAGTATTGTGTTTAAACAATTACATTTCACCAATAAACTATTTACCTTAGAGTCCAGCAAGCTGTGGATAATGGAGAGCACAGCTTCACTCCAAGAAACTCTAAATGTCATTCTGAGATGGAAAGAACATTTAAGTTACGATTTCTGCATGTTTGAAGCTCACTTATTTATTTTCAAGTGAAAACAGCAGATAAATGACCAGCCTTACTGAAACACTAGCAGTCTGTAGTGGGAATCCAGACCACTTTCTATCAGTCTGTTCAGTAGCTCCGCCTGTAGGTGTCCTGAAAACAAAACAAAGTCCAAATTGGATCAACAAACATTGGGGCCAAAGACTGAGCGAAAAGGTTCTTGACCTGACTTTGATTACCAACAAGGCATCAGTCCTGTTAATGTGTACTTTAACCATGATGCTAAACTCAGACCACTGACTGATCCATGGGTTTATTCTTGGACTTACACATTTTATTTTGAAAGCTCAAGACTAAAAATATTTTGAATTTTCTACAATTAGTTTAATTTCAAACCATGTTTTTTTTTATAAAACAGATTAATAGCTTATACAACGAAGCAGCTCTCTCTGTAAGCTTTTGCTGCACATTAATTTCTCTCACCTACATTCTTGTCCTCCAGTATTGGACAGATTACAGCGTGACACATGGGTCTGGGGTAGCTGCTGCATAGAGATGTCGCTGCCGTCACCAGACACCTGGAAGCCGGGTCTGACAGGGACAGAACCTGCAAGTAAAACAAACTTTCAGCGTCAAACACCGCACCCCTGTTTGCGTGCATCCAGCGACGTACCTTCTCCAGCAGGAGGCTCCTGATGAGAGTTGTGGCTGTGCTGTAGCTCAGGTCAGGAGAGAGAGACAAAATGCTGTTGCACAGTTTAGGCAGCGCGTGTTCGGGTAAATGAGGCAAACTCAGCATGCTGCAAAACATCTCCACCTGAACGGGACAGATAACATCATTTAAAGGACTTTCAGGTTGGCTAAAGAAGATTTCTTTGGTTATATTTGTAGCAATAAGGCAATAAAAGCTAATACTTGGCTGGGGTCACATTCATTCAGCACTTTGAACGCGTCTGTGGAGATTTCATCCCACTGAAACAAAAAATAATATATATATATAAATATAGTACAAACAAATGTCACATTCAGTCTACGCTGTGCAAGCCAAAAAGGTGCTTTTACCTCTTTTTGACTGTCCAGTAACTCTTTTATTAGATGAAAAGAGGCCTAAACAAACAGGGAATCAAGAGATCAGATCTGATATGGTGACGTTTATCTATTTAAAGCAGTATAATGTTTATTTTGCAATTATTATTTTAAAAGATACTGCATGTTTACAGAAAGAAAACAAGTGCTCCTCCTTTGTTTACCCTCATGTTGTCAGGCAGGCCGTCCTGCAGGCTGTTTGGTGCAGAGGTTCCTGCAGAAGCAGCTCTTTCAGATTCTTCTGGTGCGTCATTCTTCGCACCTTCATCTTCCAACTCGACAAGCTCATCATCCCAGACGTTCCACTTTATCCGTTTACTCTGCCGTCTTGTTTCTTCATCGTCTGCATCCTCCGAAAGAACAAAACTTCCGCACCTTTTTCTTTGTGTGCCCACCTCAGATGAGTCGGACGTGATCTGAGATTCAGATTTTACCATTTGGCCATTAAAGCACTGAGCCCATCCTCCTGTCCCACAACAACTGACCGAACCTTCTAGCAGCTCCTTTAATTTCTGGCTGCAGTGTTCGGTGCACAGAGGCTCGTCGTGGTGGAGCTCCAGTTTTCTTCCCAGCTGTCTACTCAGAGCTGACACCCAGGGGTTCACATGGGAGTCCTCACTGAGACATTTGAGCAGACGGAGGATGGGGGTCCCAGGAAGAACAGAGTGAACCAGGTAGACGAAGGTCAGCAGGTTCTTTTTGAACGGCGCTGAAAACAGGCACACGAGTGGTTTACTAAAAGGGATCAAGAAAAACAAACTAGGTTAAAGTAAACAGATATTATAAATGAGCGTATTAGAGAAAGGGCATGCATTCTGCTGCGATTGTTCCTTTATTCAGTCCCTCCTATGTGTGTTTTTGAGTAGATTGAACAAGTTAAATCACTGACTCAAAAGCATCTTAAAAACTCCTACTAGGCACTGTTTTTACTACAAAGGCCTAAAGAGAACTGGCTGCCTGTTCAGTTTTATAACCCCCCAATTTTAAATGTAAACTATAATCAATAAAAACAAACATAACTAAGCTGAACACAGTATTTGCAGCGATAAGCTACAGGTGTTGTTTTATTGCAGGTTGCCAAGGTGAGTAGGAGCCGTTTCTATGGCAACATCCAGGCGTCCAAGCGACAGTATTGTCGTAAACAGACCGAAACCTCAGAACGCTACAAAAACAACAAAACCGATTAAATTCAACTTGACGGAGCCGATGTTACGTACTTACATGGCGAGAGGCTCCTTTTCGGAGTGTGGACGGGTTATTTCGTCCTGACACAGAGTTTCCAAGAGGTCAACCAGGGATTTCTCGGGGTTCGCCCGCCGCTGCTTGCGGAAGACTGTAAGCGCTTTCTGGGTCCCGGAGGTTCCGGACATCAGAGCCCGAACCAGCAGCCTCGACTGCCCGTCAAAGCGATTCAGAAACATGCCGGTGTGCTTGTCGGTTTCTCTCCAAGCTCCAAACCCGCCAGTTTTTAACATTTCTTGTCCGACTGAAATCAGAGCCCGTTAGCTGAATAGTGCCACCTGCCGTCCCGGAGGACCTAACAACTCTTCACCATTTTTTTCTTTCATCCCCACACAATTTTTTTCCTCCTGTATTGTTTTAAGGGTGATTTTGTAACATCAGTTTAAGGACAACAAATGAAAAGTAGCTTTTTAACCATTTATAAATTATGTGATGATCCCCAAAAGAAGTGTTGAAGTCAAAGACATGAAATAAACCTTGAGGTTTAATTTTAGGATATCTGCTTGTTTGCTTGAACATGAGTGATTTACCCAACAAAGTTCTGTGACAAATTTATACAGATAAAACCATTCAACACAATTTCCCTGTTGAAGCAAACAGTAGTAGTTTAGAGTCAAAACTGTCCCAATGTGTTTTACAGACGAAAAGTTGATTATTTTTACCATCATTGAATCCACAAAGTTGTTTTGGACCCTCATCCTAAAGGGAGTGAGGGTCAGGTTAGGAAAATGTCTGGAACCATTAAAACCAACATGTGGAACATCTGGTTTTATTGTTGACTTCAGTTTGAAAAGCTTAAGGACTGAGTTCACAAATTAGCCTTTGGCTCGATAACGACGTAGAAAACAATGGCAGCACTGTTTTAATTGTATTGTTTATTATGCAATGATTTTCTCAAAAAAAAAAAGTCTACAATGTTAGTTTAAAAAGTACAAGATACATATTCAGTGAAACAAGTGTTTTATTTTCAGTGTACAACTTTTTTTTTTAGTTTTTAAAAAAGGAATAAAAATTTGAACATTTCACATTCTTGCCAAAACCCCAGGAAGGATCACAATATTCACTTAGGAAGGTTTTCTGTGTTAAAGATGAGCAAGAAAGGGCACAGTACAATTTTTCTTTTCTTTTTTTGGGTTTATCTCTAAGGCAATTAAAACCACCATCCACACGACACCTTTAAAAATATCAAAATTGTCCAAATTACTAGAACATAAGTTCAAACTGAGCCCTCAGATGTGTAGACTGCAACACAAGGAGAAAAAGGTAAACAAGGAACCGAGCCATTGGGAGAGAAAGTAAACCCTAACTGGAAGAAAATTGACGTAGACAAGATCAGCGATAGGAATTAAAGATGTGTTTTATCTGGGAAAGTCAAACCACACACTGTGGAAAGACAGGAAACACGAAGTTCTTTAAATTATTGCACAAAACTTCAGATTGGAACCATTCTCTGAGGCTAGATTACACTCTCCAGTTTGATCAATGCAAAAAAAAAATTAAAAAAAAATCCCTAAACAAATTTGGAACTTTGGGGACCATAGCTGATGGATATCCCTGATCTCGACAAAAGTCTACTCAAAGTGTGGTTTAGTTCAGATTCCAAAAGGACAAAAGTCAAAACACAGCCATGTAACCCAAAGCCAGTGATTTTTAGTTCCAGCTACAATCAGTGCTGCAGGCACTGAAAAAGGAAAATGCTGTCACCTCTCCGTACTCGTTCTCTGTTTAGGTATTAGGGCTAGTCCTCGTCCTCTGAGCTGTCGCCACCAAGAAGGGTCACAGCGAGGAGAAGCCCAAGCAGATCAACACCATTTTCATCTTCGTCGTCATCTGAGAAATACTGTGGATAGAGACAAATTCACAAATGTGTTGTGTGCTTCAGTGCTAAGAAATGTCGGCTTTTAAAACTGACCGCACTCCTACCGAAAACGCAACACGACTGGAATTTCTGACATGACGATAGAGACACTCTCTTTTGATGGGACAGTATCCGTACCGGTCATAAATGCAGCATCTTCTCTTACTGGAAATACAAGTGTGGGACCAGTCAGAAACTGTAATTACAGGTGTGCATCTTTTAAATGCAGTAAAACACGAGGGACTTTAAATATTAAGCATCATAATGTGATCTGCACTCAGCTTCAGGGCTTTCAATAATAGGCTGACAGTTCTGTGTTTTTAGGATAAACTCTTCAGGTAATCATGAAATCCCTTACAGCTCAATGTATCCGATGTAGCTTTAAAACATTTTGAGAATCTAAAACGTAAATTAAAAGCAAGAGTTTAATTTCAAATATGGCTGCGAGTTAAAAAGGATTAAAAAGAACTCAAGGAAAATTAGATGCAGATTTCTTAACCGACCGATGAAACTTATGATTAACAAATCAAATCAAGGGAATAAAATAAATAAAACGGAGACTTGAGTTGCAAGTAATTTCAAAACTGCCTCTAGGTAAGATCAATGTTGTTAACAGTGCAGAGCAAAACAAACCTGCTGCACAGAATATTAACACTGCCATCAAACAGGGACTCGCCTGAATTTCTTCTTGAATGCAGCGACTGCACTCTCCTTTGCTGGTCCTTCAACCCAGTATTTGCTCGGCACGTAAAAAGCAGATTTCACTCGGCACTGCGGGCAAGCCCTAGAAATTGAGCAGCGAGTGGTGGGGTGAAAGGTCAGATCCTACATGGTTTATTGACTTGACCTTTGTTCGTAGCTCAAACCCACCTTACAACGTCGGACCCAAGATCTTTCGTCTTCCTCCAGGTTGCGATGCATTTTAAACAGAAGGAATGGTTGCAGTTGGGCAAAAGCCCAAAAACGTGGTCTTTTATATTCTCCTTTTCAAAGACCTTTTCCATACAGATGCCACAGATCACATTTTTACTCTGCAGGAAGGCCTCGGTTTCCTCTTCCCTTGTGTTACTGGAAGCAGCAGCAGCCGCAGCAGCAGCTCCACCCTCTTGTGGCTCAGATTCAGATGAACCCTGAGCACAAAATAAAATGTAATCAAGAGGAGACTTCTGGGCTCAGTTCACTACGACCTGTAGAGCATTCATGCTTGGACTTGAATACCAAAATTAGATCCAAACCTCCTCTATCCTCTGAAATGCACTTGCTCGAGCAATTCCTGAGTTCTGGCCAGACTCCGAGTCAGTTCCTGCTTTGAGAAATAAGAATGAGATTGTACATCACATCGGTCTCAACTGGAGGAAAATGACCCACCACAGGTACCTTGAGATCGCTCCTGTGCGTCGTCATTATCCGGCAGGTGTCCAGTGTCGCGCCAAAAGTTTGAGGCATCAAGCGTCGACTCTGATCCACCGCAGTCCCGCCCGGTATTGACAATAGTGCGCAGAAGAGCTGGTTCTGACCCTCTTCTGTCAGAGGGAGAGTGGGCCACACTAGAGGAGGAGGAGTAGACAGCAGGGACTGAACCCCTTCTGCCTGAAACAGATGTGCCGGCATCGGGCTGAAGAATATGGAGATATCTGGTGATGGAAAATAAAGATTTTTTTTTTTATTACTCTTACAATAAAAGACAATTAAAAAAAAAAAAATATATATATATATATATATATATATATATATATATATATATATATATATATATATATATATATATCTCTTACCTGCAGCGCTCTCCATACCAACATTCACCTTTCTGAAAGTATCTGCATATCTGGGATGGTTGCATTATGCTCCACTCATGTCTGTAATAACATCTTGAGCCAAATCTGCATGAGCCATTCAGAAAACGTCTGTAAAACAAAAACAATTTTAAGTTTAAAAGGTTGATCTAAAATTTAAAGTTTAAGCCTCATCAGTTTGTCACTTTCTAGTTCAGGGAAAGTGTGTTTATGCAAAGAAGTGTTGAAATAAAAGTGTGACCATTTTAAAAAGGCGACATTATGCTTTTCTACAGCTGTTTGGCTTCATGTAGAGGGACGTTTAGGTCCATTTCTTTTAAAACATTACGTCTATAAATACAGGTTTGAGAAAAAATAATTCCCATAGGAGTATTTTCAGAATTTGGGACAAAGAGGACTATTTATTTTAAGGACAAAAGTAGTTTTACCTTATATACAGATGAGCCTCAGATGGATCTTTATTACACTCCCAATTCAGAGTTCATACAAACAGACTATCCAACAATAAAGCATGTAAGGTGTTTTGAAACTAGTTGAAGCAAAGTAAAGAGTGAGTCTACGGCGTTTCTTGATGCCTTCTTTGGGTCTTTTTCTGGTTTAACCACCCACCACGTCAGAAACTGTAGGTCTAACTGGGACCAAAGCCTGGTTCTAATATGATGGATTATCATTTTTCAGCTGCAGATTAAGTTTAGGGCTAAAGGTGTGAACTAAGTTTAGGTTAGGCGTGTAATGTAAAAATGTTAGGTTTAGGGTCAGGCTGCAGAAATAAATGGCAATCGGTAAAATGTCCAGTTAAAAGCAGAATGACAATCTTTGTGGTGGGGTCTTTTAAAGTTTAAAATTAGGATTTTTAAAGTTACAGTATTGTTTGCAGTATTGCCAGGTTATTAAGTACATCAACTTATCCCAGAGCTCATTTTTTCACCTAGGTTTAAAATTTGCCGTTTTTATTTACCTAGAAGCTACTGATATAAAGCAGCTGTGGTAACGAAATGGCCCATTATTTTTGTAGAAAAGTCCAGGCCCGTGTGTTCATCGTGGATGGGGCTGAATGCCACTCAGCGGTTGGTTGGTCAACCGTTTGGTTAAATTCTGTTGGTGCTAAAAATCCAGCTAGCATCAACCCGATGATAATATTTCGCTGTAATATTAGTCTTTGTTTTTTTGTACCCCCCCTAATCATCCTATCCTTACTTTGTTATTCACGTGGCTCACAACGTTAAGTCTCCCAATCAACAAAAAGCAACTCAAAACGCATCATTTGATCTGCTTCCTCGTCGTTGTAACGGTCGCTTTCACAGGTAGCACGTTATAACTTAACTGCGCTTTCCTTTTAATTTCCCAGCTTTCCTCGTGCCGTCCGCTGTGTTGGCTTGTTTGCTTACCTACAAATACTCCCACTGCGAGTCGACTCCATCCTCCAGCGTGTTTTTGAACAAGCCGCGAAAAGAAACACGGTCCTTACTAAATAGCCAACAGCTGTTCTCGCCTTCCAATTACCGTGGCAACCGACCAATAGAAACAGAGGGGACATTCGTGCGTTACGCACTCGAAACGCTATTGGTCGACGGACGCGTCAATCACATCGCGACGCGCTGACGACACTAACGTGCGTCTGATAGACCGTAAACAGGTTTTTTCAAAACAAAATCGAGGGGGGAGGAAAAAAAAATCAAGTTAATATTTCTATTCAAGTTTATAAGCGATAAATCACTAAACCAGAACTGAAGATAGGTTACATGTTACAAATAAAATTAGAAAATATTTCAAGTTCTTACATGTTTTTTTTTTTGCTAACAAGTATCTGAACCCATCACTTGCACATACATAGAGGTAGCTTTATTACACGTTTTGGTGTGATTTCTTGCTTTATCTAGTCACACAATTTGCTAGCTTGGCACACTGATGTCAGCTAATTAATGCAATGTGCAATAATATCAGGGATTAAGGCAAAATAGGGTCAAGGATTTGCTAAAACAGTGAAATATATGTATATAATAGAGGTAGATGGGGATAAAAACAAAATAAGAGCACAAGAGGATACCCCCTCCAGGTTGACTGTGAGAACCAAGTCCTTTCACAGTCAGTGGCAACAGAGGATTCATGTGGATTTGAATGACAATAAGGCTGTAACACAAATCAGACACACAAAAGGAATAGTATTCTTGAATTTTGTGGATCTTAATTACAAACACTTCATACTTGGATGCTGGTTACTGATTTCGAATCATAAAATTTCCCAGCAACAACAAGATGGATCTCTACGCTGGTTTACAGCTAATTCTGCTGCACCTACCGTGGACTTCAAATTAATGACATGAGGAAAGGTTTGGTGGTTTGCTTCTTGACATATTTGGTAGCACCTAAACTAAACAGGCAGGCATATAATAGCAAAAAAACAAACTTAATCCGTGAAATAAGACAAGTCATGATTTGCCCTTACAATATAATCAACAATAACAAATAACTGGTAACATAATTACAAAGAAATGTACTTACAATAACCAAAGAATGGCAAATTTACTGTATTTTGAAATAAAAGAAAGAAAAATGAAAAGCATGATGTCCCTTGTACTTCAGTGAGTCGTGTTTATAGTGTCAGCTTCAGGAGATAAACCTTGTATAGAAACAGTTCAATGGTTACCACTTGGGTTGATGGCTTTAAGACAAAACCTAAATAACTTGGATGTCACATTTATTGACAAAAAAGAAATGGTATTGCACAGACACTTGTGTTGGGAGAGCTCTACACTGCTGGAGCCAGCCCAGTTTGTGTTCTTCAAACCAAATGGCAGAGTGGTGGTCATTGATAATGATGATGATGATGATAATTCAAATATTGTAAACAAATACCAATTTGTGCATCTTCAGCTTTAAAAAAAAAAGCCTGAGAAGAATTACAATCACTCTTGCAAGAAAAACAACAAAAAAAACTAATAAAATTAAAAAACCTGGCTACGCCACTGGTGTAAGAACATGAAACGCTTTCCCTTCGCAGGAAAACACAGAGCTGCGGTGTGTGTGTGTGTGAGGAGAAGCTCTCTCTAAACGCTGCTCTGGGGTCAGCTTTGCTATGAGGATGAAACAGGAGCAGCCTCTGTAAGAAAACATATCACTCTTCCTGTTAGGTGACCGTTGTGGGAAACTAAGGCTTGCAGCAAATGATTCCAGATGCTCATCACATTCACACTCAAACACTCTCTCTCACACTCACACACAGTGCTGAGGGTAATGCTGATACTGTGAAGACTTTGCTGATCGTGATAGCCCTAAGAAGTGAATTCGCCTCATCTTTGTGTTAAAATCCATTTCCATACAGAGAGAACAGTGCTTGAATTGAATGCAGCGTGTTGTAATAACTGTGGATTCTGTCTGTAACAGTATTGCTAAAATATATTTATATATTTATATATATATTTATATATATATATATATATATATATATATATATATATCTCAGTCTTTGCTGGAGGTTTCTAATACATGTCTTTGTAGATCTCTTGTAGTAGAGGGTGGAGCGAGGTCTCCGACTCAGTCTTTTTGATCTTTTGGACAAGCTGAGCGTTCTCCGTCACCAACTGACGAAGATCAGCCATCTTCTGAAGCAGCTTGGGGAAGAGGTAGACAGAGTCCGAGTGGTTTGCTTGGAGGTGGAGGTCCAGGGCCTGGAGGATGTTGTCCTGACTTTGCTCCACCTGCTTCACGTTCATAAGTCCGGGACGATCTAGAGGAACGAGAATAACTCACAATTAGCACTAATCTGTCTGGCAAGACTCTAAGAATCTTCTTTAATCAAGCAGCCAGAATACTTTAAAGAGATATCCATTTTTTTTGTTGTGGTTGTGTGAAGCACTTATGAGCTGTTAACTGTTAGATAAGTGCTTGAACTGTTACTGTGATTTGTTCCCCAAACAGAGAAAGATCCGAGTATTTGTGTGACACTGTTTTGCAATCCAATCTTGCGCTCCGATTATGTTGCAACGGGCCGTGAACTGTGTTGAAACACAGTCCTCACAGTAAATAATTGTCTGATACAAAAGTAACATGATGTAGAAAAAAATAACAAATAAAAATCACTTGAGAAAATGAAAAAACCTTTTGTCTTTTGATCTGGTCCCGTTCTGAGCTTCAGTGACTTTGGTTTTCCCAACACATTTTCTCAGTGATCGTCTAAATCTGACTGATGTCTACCGCAGGTAAGACGCTGACAACTCATAAATATTCCACACAAGCCCACGTAAAAATAAAGAGATATCCCAATTAATGTCATTAGCTTTCTTTGTTTTAATTACAAATGTGATAAATAAAATATAAAAAGTGCTTGACTTCAAGAAAAAAAAGAAAAGAAAGATCCACTGATTGTCACACACCTGAGTGTGCGAAATTTGTTCTCCGCATTTGACCCATCCCCTGAGGGAGTGGTGAGCAGCAGCGGTGCCGCGCTCGGGAATCATTTGGTGATCTAACCCCCCAAATCCAACCCTTAATGCTGAGTGTCAAGCAGGGTGGCAATGGGTCCCATTTTTACAGTCTTTGGTATGACCCGGCCAGGGATTGAACCCACAACCTCCCAGTTTCAGGGCGGACACTCTACCACTCTACCACTAGGCCACTGAGCTGGTATCAATTGTATTAATATAATTTTGTCACTATTTCTGTAATGCGTCTGCTTGTTTCAAATACTAACACTTATATTAGCTAAATACACAAGCACTAATGCTCACAACATGTTTACAGCAAGCACACTGAAAGCTTTCTGCTCTGCAGATTTGTCAACCAATGTACTGAAATCACATTCTTTGCCACAGGTGTGGACACCATCCTACAGCAGACAATCACAAGATGACAGCCTCTGAGAGGCGCTGCGTAAAAAGCATCTAACCTCAGTAAGGCTCTCGGTTGACTCTGTGACAATCAGCACTCTTACTTTTTTACCGAAGTGAGACAGCAGAGGCATCAATGAAGAGTTAAAGGGCTGAATCGTGTTTAAATCTTGTAAAAATCTCAATACTAATACCAAGGCGCTGTCATCGTCAGCTTAGATTTAGAAATAAAGACAGCTCTGCTCGATCCCAAAGACAGACAAATGTTGTTAACATTATTTATTGAGGGAACAAAAGAGATGAATTGCAATTTTAGAGGAATAAACCAGAAATACATCTTATGTCAGCTTATCTCAACAAGTAAGATTACTGCCTAAGCGATTTCTGTAAGTAAGAATTAAGACATACATTGGTGGAAATGCTCATTAATCCTTTAATCATGTGCACAAAACGTAAGAAATTCTGCATACTTTACCCATAAAGCCCTCAGTCTCACCTCCACAGAGAATAATGGCAGCGACAAACAAGGCCAGGTCACTGTCATCCAACTCCAGAGCATTGAACTTCACAGCAAACTCAAACTTAGGCTCCATGATCTCACTGAACGGTTTCCTTAGGCTGCGAAGGAACTCCCTGGTTACAAAGCCTTTCCCGTTGGCTACCAAAAGTCCATCTTTGTTCATGAGAGATGGCAGCATGGCAAAAATAGCCTCGTGGACACCGTACTTCAGCAACGTAACCTGCAGAGAGCACAGACACAGGTGTCAGTTTGTGCCTTCCTGAACAGCCACGTGCTGTCGAGGCCAGCTGCGGCGGAACAAGGTTCGGAGACGGTGACTCACCTGGTCATTGAGGAAGAGGTCCACAAACCCTGGAATGCACTTGGCAAACTCGGTGAGCTCTCGCACGGTCTCCACTGTAGTGCACTGACAGCGGTAGAAGACATGAACACCTATCTCCTTGGTCAGGGGTGCACCTGGAACCAGCTGGCTCCACACTAGCCCACTTTCTGCTTTCCAGAGCGTGTCCACGTCGTAGATCACAAATGGCTGACAACAGGACAAAAACAACTTGAAAAGCCAGCAGTAACTGTAACAACCTAGAACCAGGGTTTGGCTGCTGTGGTATCTAACCATAAAAACATACTGGATGTTTATACTTAATATAAAAGAGGTATATGTACACTGAAAACAATAAGCCTAAAGGCTCCGGCATACTCCATAAGAAGTCGGACCGCGGTCACGAGACGTTCGTTTTCGCACACACCTTTCATCGTCCACGAGACACTCAACTCAGAACCCCCAGGAAGCTCCTCGCTCCTCCTACAGCGTTAAAACGGGTTTCTTCCCACCGCCTTCTCCTCTCTCCTGTCCTTGTACAGATCTTTGCCTCCCTTACCGCGACCAGACGTGTTTAATAAACCAACTGAGAGAGCCACGGCGACGAAGAGCCGCCTGTGTCTCCGCGCGGTCTTTTTAAGTTCACAGGTTTTGCTGGAACTGTTGTAAAGACGGCTGGATTTTCTAACAGCCTCCAGCTGCTTCTCAGCGGAGTAGCAGAAGCAAAATGACTCCATTAAAGCTCACCGGCTTTTCAACTTAAACAATTTCTGACCAATCACATGACGCTTGGCGCTAACCCCTCTGAGAAATAGTTTGGCCTTGTGTCGCAAAGCAGCGGACGAAGCTGCTACATGAGCAACAACGACACAACCACGTGACTGAGAGGCGACTTTGTGACTTCTCATGGAGTATGGAAAGGCCTTAACTGTGAAATACTGCCAACCTGGACAAGAATGCCAAATAATTAGACATCCATGAGTCTATTGTATAATTGCTGTTATCCAATCCAGTCCAGCTTTATTTATAAGGCACATTTTAGCGCTAGCTGCTGTTGTTTTAAAGCCAAAAGATTCAAATTTTAATTATTTATTAACAAGTGCATTAATCCTCAACTCACAAGGGGAGCGTTTCAGCTCATGATCAAGGACAAATACTTCACTAAATATAAAATTAAAGGCCTCAAAGTGCCTTCAGAGAGTGAACCTACCTATTATAAAAAACTCACAAACACATGAGCTTCAAAATAAAATCAAGACCCCCGTGATCATCCATTAGTCAGAAGAATTTGGTTTGAACATTAATTCTCAGATTAAACACATGGTCTGTACTGATCTGTAATAATAATAACAGAGATTGTGAAACTCTGTGCATCTATGTATTTGTCTTCCTTCTGTGTCAAGGACTGAATTTATCAGTTAAAAAAGTAAACAAAAGTTTCAAAATAAAAGATTTAAATATCACTTTAAAGTGCTTAAAAAGTGCAGCAAGTAGTTCTCATAAAATAAATCCAAACTATGTGCTTATGTGGAGTAAACCCCTAAAGAAAGATGTAAAAGGACTAAAAGGATGAATATTTAGACACCAGTAGGTTTTCTGCATCATATATCTGAGGGTGAAAGTTCACACTTACCGAGGTGCTGCTGGTTTTGCCTGTCAGGATGCTCCGGGCCCTCTTCTTGGTCATGCTGAGGTTCTTCAGGTAGGCTGTGTTGACTTGTTTGGCCAGCGTCTTCAGGTCCGAGCCGCCCGGTTTGCTGAGGTTCAGCTCCTCTGCGAGCAGGCCCGCCACCAGCTTCTTCCTCTCCGCCTCGGGCATACGTCCGTATCGGATCGCTGAGCAAACACACACAGACACGGGACGTGTTTTCAGTAGACGTTCCCAAAACAATACTGACATGATATCTGTTTTTTGTCTAAAATAATAATAATAATAAAAATAAAATACCAAGCAAGAGCATGAGCAATGCAGTCTGCTCTGATTATGGTTTACAGGAAAAGGTTTGAAAGGAGATCAAAGTTGATGTCGTCACTCACTTCAGACTCATCAAACTTTACACCAGCCTTGTAAAAAATGATCACTCTGGACTTAAAGGAAAAAATAATTTGTGGAAAAAAAAAAAAGATTTTTAAACTCACCATCATGAGACATTCCCAAAGACAGGCACTTTTGGAAGCGACAATATTGGCACTTGTTGCGATTCTTCTTCTGGATTTTGCAGGAACGCTCGCAGCGCTCGTACTCCAGTTTCATCCTCACAGTCCGCCGGAAAAAGCCCTGAATAAGGAGAAACGGAACTGGTTGAGCAGCCGCACGGTGCAACAGACAGCTGCTATCAAACACTTCCATCTTGCAAATATTTTGTGCCACGACGCCCGAACCGCGTTACCTTGCAGCCTTCGCAGGCGTGCACGCCGTAGTGGAAACCTGAGGCCTTATCTCCACAGACTTTACACTCCACGCTGATACCAGCACCTGAGTTCTCTTCTCTGCCGAGACGCAGCTGCTCCGACAGCGAGGGCGACGAAGTCTGGGAAAGGTCTGCGTTTAAATTTTAAAAAAGCAGAGATATTAATAATTATAAATCTATTGTCTGTCTAAATTTAACTTTGTTTTCTTTACCTGTGTAGCTGGATGATGCACTGTTGTTTTTCTTGCTGTGATTGTTCTCCTCATCTTGACCCTCCCTCTGCCTTTTCTTCTGGTCTCTCAGGCCTCGAGTAGGAAGCACTTCCTCCTTCTCCTCCTTGTCTTCCTCGTCCCCGCTTTCCGGACTCTTTAACCCTTGCAGGTCGGTCAGCTCCGACGCCGTTCCCTCGCAGCTGTCAGAGCCTCCACTAGACTCCACCTTCGGCGGCGGCGTCCACTTGACGTCCACCTCGTCCGGAGGAGAAATAGGCGCAGAGTAGCCATTTACGTCGTTGTGCTGCTCCGTGGCAGTTTGCTGAAACCGTTCCATGGTTCCTGTTGAAGCTGACTCAGCAGATCATCTCCTGTCACGTTGCCATCGTAGCTCGGCTTTCTAAAAAGGAAAGTTATTTGTGCGGACATCGCCGGTAACTTCAAAATAACTATACGCACGCAACATGTGTACTATATACAGAGCTGGAACGAACAGCTGCTAACATTTAAGTGGCTCTGGACGCCTGTATATGGAGTCGCTCTCTATTGTATCCAGCGTGTGAGTGGTTAACGCTTTGATTTCAACATGTCAAAACACGCAGCAGAGCCAAAACACTTCTCTTAACGTCATTTCTTTTTTTCCCCACAAAAAGCACGCTGGCATAAACATTTATAAGGTGCATTTAAGGATCAGTTTGGTTTTATCTGAAAGGAAAGCCTTCAGTAATCTGTTACTGAGTGTTTGTTTGGGTGTCTTCTCAGTCACTGAATTACTACTGTTTTGTTTGAGCAGCCAGCGAATGTCCTTGATAGTAACAGAGTTACAACATGACATGATGCGCAGTCACAGCTGGAATTTTATTACTTTTTATTGTTTTGTGTTTTTTTTTAATGCCCAGAAATGGGAAAATACGAGCCCCACACATTTAAGAACACTAAAGGCCCCGGGTAACCCATGAAATCCCTTCTAATTTGTGCTTCTAAAAGCTGAATTTCGTTCCACATCGTGCCACACTTTAAAATAATAAAAGGCATAACACGATAACACGTTACAGGTTTCTCTGATCAGGTTACAGTTCATTAAATATATGCATATATATCATGCAGAAAAGCAAAAATATATATACATCTGTGTATTATTTAACCCAAAACAATTTTAAGATACTTTCACTTTCTTGTAATAGGTGTTCTGTGACTGATGTACATGTAATTTCTGGCCAATATGTATTTTTCATTTAATAAAACATAACAATATTTACTTAAACTGCCTAACTTATATAAACATATAATTACCATCTATTAGAAGAACTTGTACGCTTAAAAAATAACACATAGGAGATCATTCTCGCTTCTTAAACCTGAATTGTCGGCTTCAGTAAGTTGCTGCTGCATCTTTATTTTCCTAAAAGTAATTGATTAACTCTGAATAGGCAAAATCGTCCAATTCAAATCGGTCGACTGATTTACCCGTCTAGCTCTATCGAAAAGCACAGGCTTTTATGTTCGTACGTCAAAGCAGAATCCCTTAACTAGGACGGTTTTAGGTTGTTTTTTTCTGCCACCCAAATTGTGTTGCTGGTAAAATCTGGGACCCAAGCAAACAAAAGCAGCCCAAGCAAGCACCTTATCGGGCACGACATGTAAAGAAATTACCTGGGAAACAGAGGCTATTTTTGTTCTCGAGCCTTGACTAAATTAAGGATTCACTTCAGTTGCTTTCTGTCACACCATTAAGATGAGACATAATTTTTCCATCTCTCCAGCCCCTGGATTAAAAGTCCCTGATGTCCAACACTGTACACCAGGCCATGAGTGAATATATTTGTTTGTGTGAGTCAGAAAAAAAAAAAGGTTTTTTTTTAAAGCTTGCCGTCTTCCTCTCTGCAGCAGCTCGGAGACATCTGTGTTTTTGTTTGCCTGAGCTTCATGGTAAGCTGCTCAGTGTACTTGTTGGTTGCTGTAAGGGGGGAAAGGGTGCATGCACTGTGTACACACTGAGCAGCGCTGATGGCAGGCGGAGGCGGTGGAGCAGAGGGCTTTAAGAGTGGTGGTGAAGGGGGGTGGGGGGTTATTTTTTGTTTTTTACCCCGCGGCCCCCTTATGGATTAATCCGCCCGTGGTGACCCGTCAAAAACACCCATTATTTATTTATTTTTTTTTTCTGGTCAGACAGCTGAACTCCGTCGGTTTCGAGGAATAACCCGGTGATGTTCAGAAGCCCAACAACCTGTCACACAGGTTCTCGGAAGTCCCTGCTAACTTACTCCGTGATTCACTGCTGTAACTGGATACAACCCTACAAATTACCTGGAGTCAAACTTTTTTTTTTCTCCTTCCTTTTCCCTACTTACAGACTTGTTATAACAGACCGAGCTGTCCTCCGGAGAGTCGGCGTCGGCTAACTCAGCCCCCCCACCTCCAGCCCCCTAACCTTGATTTTGACTGAGACCCATTAGCTTAGCTGCTAGCGTAGCTCACATTCCCGACCGTTTCGCCGACTAACCGCTCGACGGCCGCGGAGTTAGCTCACCTCTCTCCCCCCACGGACCGAGGGACGTTTCCGCTGCGACAACCCGCCGAAGACACACGAAAGGAGGGGGGAAAAAACAGGTCCTCCTCCACCTCCTCCTCCTCGGTCCAGGGTCGGTCGTCTGTTGACAAGTTGTTGGAAGTCGGCAGCCAGGCTAATAACAGGAGCTAACGTCAGGCGGCTAACTTACATGAACTTAAAGACAAGAGTCCGGGGCTCCGATGTGTCCGACCAGCGGCTGAGGTGGGGAGGAAGGACGGAAATTAATCCCGGTGCTTCTGTTAGCTACCACATCACATGCAAATAAGCAAAGTTTAGCTGGTGAAACCCTCCCCGTCCCTCTCTGCCTGCTCCGTTCGTGGCTTTGGTTTACTCCGCTTTTGCTTTGCCTCACTCCTCCTCCTCCTCCTCCTTCTCCTCCTCCTGTCACATGTCGGGACGCGGCGCCCTCCTCCCCTTTTTACAGCACACGGGCGATGGGATCGGGGTTGCCAGGTAAGAAACGTCGAAGTATCGTACTGTCTCTTTAAGACGGTCGCGTTTTTGACCGTAATTGTCGCGTGTGCGCGCTCTTGCTCAGTATGTGTGCGTGTGTGTGTGCGTGTGTGATTGACGAACACGCGCACATAAGGGGAAACAGGGTGGCGCACCTGCCGAGAACAATGTCTGGATGGTCCGATTGCACTTTCTGATAAGATGTGGGTGTCCAAGTGAATAAAAAAAGTTGTTGTTTTTTTCGGTGCACAGAACTGCCAAAACTATATATGTTTTGACTTTATAAAAACTATTTATCATGTATCTATAGACCCTAAAACTACCTCATAAATGCGATGATTATCTGTATCTGGCAACATTGGATGGGAATCTCGGTACTTTTCTGGGATCTGAATCATTTGGCTCAGTTCAGCACAAAAGACAAATGCAGTGATTTGAACGGCATAAAATATGGGCTTTAGAGATTTATCTTTAGAGATAAAGCCCATATTTTATTCACAGGGGAACATAGTAAACATATCAAATGTTTAAACTTTAATAAAAAGTACCGATACCAACCTGAAAACAAGCTTTACTGCGTTAAGCATTCAAACACTGCAGCAACATGTTCACTAATTATAGTTTGGACAGTGCTGTGTGTTTGAATTACTGAGATACAAACTCACAGAAGGGAAAATAAAGTTTATTACTGCTGCTCATAACGATTTGGTAGCCATTTTGGATTTTGAAGCTGGGGCTGGTCAGGAGTCTTTGACGTTATTGGACAAAATTTGGACGTACATTATTAGAGAAAAATAAAAAGTTGTTAGATGTAAAACGAACCGGCACATTGAGCTGGCTCGGTCGTGACCAACATTACTGACTCACATATTAGACTGGATCAAGCAAAAAAGGCTCTCAGTAAATTGATTTATATTTCTGTATAAACATTAATATTCACAGTCATAAAATGAGATGAGGAAAACTCCAATGACTAACGGAACAAGCATAAGGTATATTTGGGTATTTAGAGTCCCCTTCACTGAGAATAAATGTTTTAATTTGCATATTTAACATGCTTATAAGGTGAGAGGGGGTTTCTGAGACATTATGAGACGTATATGAATCTATAAACCATCGGTACAAAGGCTGGGGATTTCTGCTTTTAATCTACAGAGCACCACATGTTATCTCAAAACGATTAAGTCGGCCAGCTCATATAGTTTATCTGAAATATTGTAGGAACCACCTCTGAAAACTTGTAAAAACTGAACACTTGACACATTTTTAAACAAACGAGAAGACAACAAACAGAGGACTATAACTGCATTAAAGAACATTAATGAGACAGAGTGTTGAAATTATAAACCTCGTCAGTTTTTAATCAATGGAGGTTAAAAGAAATAAAAGTAAATGAAAGTAAAGACTGGTTTGTGTGCAGGAAGGCATCTTGCTCTGCCGTGTAAATTATGAGATTTAGCCTAAAAAAAGAATAAGACAGTGGCCCGTTAGTGGTTAAATTATTCTTTTTACTACAGAAACACACATGTTAAAAAAGCCTTCTACTGTTTTACCAGATAATTTGCATTATTAAAATGAGAAAAGCAACGAGGAGCGACACAGGTGGAAAATCTACTTAGTATGATCTTTCCTTTTTTAACAACTTTTGTTGCGTTTCTAATTGAACCAGTTAATTTTTTTCTCTTATTGGACCAAACAACTCTTTGTATGACAAACAAGAACAGTTCCTTTTCATTTTTGGTACATTTATTACACATGTATAAATCATATTTACAAAGGTCCTTCCAGTCTTCACTGAGTACTTTGTCATAACATCTTTTGCAGAAACGCCGCGCAGCCTCAAGAAATGTTTAGAACCGAAACACAAGCCTGGTACTGAAACTTTGGAAATACTTTCTGTCATTCTTGAATCTCTGCTGATATGCTCAAACAGATTCAAGCTCAGATTAAGACAAAAAAATGATAAAAGAATTCACTCTAGGTCCGACTCAAGCGTCGTGTAAAACTTGGAGGGTTTTGAAAATCTTCATCAGACTAATTTCCTGACATTTTCGATTACAGTTTAGAAATATAAGCCCTAAAATACTTCAGCCGTTCTGCCCCAAATGCAGCGAAACAGGCCCAAACCTTGATGCACCTTCGGACAGGTGCAGTTTGTTGCCAACATACGGTATCAGTAAAAAGGCCTTTGAGTAAAAAAAGTCTAGTGTATTAAAACTTTTTTTTATTTCTGTACAGTAGCTTCAGCCAAGTGGTATATTTTACATTAACCACTGAGACTGGACAATGCCGCGAAAGTACTAAAATAGAACGATCAAATGATCAACAAATCTGATTTAATTACACTGACCTTGAAGCACACCTCTTTGGTCAGTTTTTGTTCAGTCAAAGAATTTAGTGCTGCTAAATTAACCCTAGAAAAAAAGCCCATTCAAGGAGGCTAGTTGCTCATTTCTTTATTTAAGCTACCAATATTTTAATAACTCAGTATTTCATGGATTTAGCATTGCTGCTGAATATTAATGATTGCTTATCCAACCATTTGCCTACACTGAAAGGTGATGGAGAACAATGTTTTTGTCTGTGTGTTTGCAACCATAACTTCGAGTACTTTGGGTCGACTGTCCAGGAGAACAGGGAGTGTGGTAAAGAGGTGAAGAAGAGAGTCCAGGCAGGATGGAGACAAGTTTCAGGAGGGATTTGTGACAAAAGGGTGGCAGCAAAGGTCAAAGGAAAGGTTTACAAGACAGTGGTGAGAGCAGCTGTGTTGGACGGTTTGGAGACGAAAAGACAGGAGACAGAATAGGAAGTGACAGAGCTGAAGATACTGAGGTTCTCCTTGGGAGGGACGAGGATGGATAGGATTAGGAATGAGGTCATCAGAGGTACAGCACAGGTTGAAGGACCGGGAGATAAAGTTAGAGATGTGCAGACATGTGCAGAGGAGGGACAGTGGGTATATTGGTAGAAGGATGTTAGAGACGCAGCTGCCAGGAAAAAGACAAAGAGGAGACATCTGGGTGCAGTAAGAGAGGACATGGAGGTAGTTGGAGTGAGGACAGAGTTAGATGGATGAGGACGGCTTGCTGTGGTGACCCCTGAAAAGAGAACAGCTGAAAGAAAAAGATGCAACCATAACTCAGGTTTACAGATATTAACCTAAAACTTGCCGTGGTAGTAGCTGAGAGTTATCCTCAACACATATTCTGAGCGCTAATAAAGATTGATGGCTAACAACTCAAAGATGGCTGCCACAGCTAATCAACAATAGCTAAAACAAAACTGGCTCTAACTCAGTCAACTTTACAGATGTGGAGCTAAAACTTGCTGTGGTAGTAGCTGAGAGTCATTCCTAACTCGTGCTTTGAGAGTGACGTCTCAAGATTTAGCAAATAACTCTATTTTCAAGGTTTGACCAAAATGGCTTCCCCTCCACTGGCGTATTCATTCCTCCTACGAATGTTAGACCTTTAATTTATAAGTCAAAATGATGTCTGTTATAAATAAAGATAATAAGAGATTACTGATCTGTTATTGCTCCAGTAAACCCAAAACATTATGAAACCCACTTCATGCAAATTACTTGTGAGTATAAAAATAAGTTAAAAACAAGATTCACTGAAAGTAAAGTTTTTAAAGACAGTTAGGGGTTAAAAAAAAAAGATCTGGCCGGCGTGTAGTTTGCGTGGTTAGTCAGGTGATGTCTCTGTTGGCTCAGGTTTTGTGAGTGAGAGGCGTCAGATTAGTCAGCGGTGACACATTTTATTCTGACAAATGAGGCAAACTCAAATTCAAACTAAAGCAGACGTGCAGCTTGCCCACAGAGCCATGTGGGCGTCAGCTTCTTCCTCTGCCATCCTCGCTTTTACACTTTTGCAGTTTTACACTTAATTCGAAAAAAAAAACAACTATTTCTTTTTAAATGAGTCATTTGATCTCTTTCATAATGTAAACACTAAATACTCAAACACCATTTAACTCGTAAAAGATGCGATTGTTTTATCTGGTTATGACATCAATTTGCTGTTTTTCTTTTTAAATTGACAAATAATGTGTTACACGAGAAACAGGAAGTTCTCTCCCCTCCCCTATCGCTGTCTTTCCTGTTTATCAGGAGAGAAATGGTGGTAAAAACTAATACTGATGAACTCTCCACGTTTAAAAATAAAAGATGGGAAACTTTGTTTTACAGAGTTTTTTTTAAAAAAAGAGCTTCCTCTCTATGCTTTATGTTATTGTAACTCTTCAAACATCACAGCTGAACCAGGATCTGTGTTTTTAACGGCTCTAATCTTCACGCTGAGGTGTTGTCTCTCAACAAAGCTCAGAGCATTAGTTCAGCAGAATAAACAGCAAGAGCTCAAATAAATCGTTATAGTCTTCGATATGAGGTCAGTAAATTCAGTATTAACAGGAGTGGTAGTACTGTAAACTCAGTTGTAATGCAGACGTCCAGCTGCTTTCACAATATGCACACAGGAGACAGTTGTCTCTTCGTCTTCCTGTCAGAAAACGTCGCCAGGATTAACGTCGTAACCTCTCTGATTCATGTTTCTTTTTTTTTCTCTTAGGGGATGTCCATGTCTCCGTTTGAGGCGTGCGAGTGGCGTTTCTCCAAATCGGAGCCGGCTCTGCGGTCAACGTTTTCTTTGCTCTCCTCGTTGTGTTGCTGATCCTCCGAGTCCGACCTCTTCCGGAGGCGCAGCCCGGGGTCTTTCTGTGTCGGGATCTGGAAGGTCTGGTAGGAGCTTCCCAGAGACGGTCTTTTCTCTAAAGGAGAAGGAGAAAGACAAAATCGAGACACAGTAGTTATAGCTAAGAGGAAAACACAGTTTGGGCAAGAAGATACAGTTCCTTCAGTGAAGACATATCGCCCGCTGCCTTTCACGCCAGAGTTTTAGACTAAAACCACCTCATGTTGAGAAATGACAAAGACACAGGCTAGCCGTTACTCCTCTGCGATATTAAGAGATGCCACACTCAGAGTACGTGTTGTGAATGACTCTCAGCTACTACCACATCGAGTTTTAACTCAGCATCTGTAAAACTAACTGAGTTAAAGCCATCTTTGTGTCGGCTAATGTCGATTAGCTGTGGCAGACATCTTGAATTGGATTAACTCAAAAAGATAGTTAGCTGTAGATGTTAATCTCTTGACTAATTCCTGATAATTTCATTAAAATCCGTCCAGTGGATCATAAGATATTTGGCTAACAGACAGACATCTGACTCCAAATTTTAAACAAAAATCTTGCACGATCTGTCAGCGCTCAAAATATATGTTGCGGATCACTCTCAGCCACTACCACACCAAATTTTAGGACAGTAGCTCTAAAATTCATAGTCGTTTTTGTGTTGTTTTTTAGGTTGTGGCAGCCATCTTAGATTGGGCTGACTCAAAAAGCTAATCAGTTGTAAGTATCCACAAAACAAAAACATTATCGTCCACTTCACCTTCTGGTGAATCTAAATTACAGAAGCATATTTGCAAAGAGCCAAGAACAGCCCAAAATTTACAACATTTAATATAAAAGAAGCACCAATATTTAGTATTTACTCCCCTCTTTAATGCTAGCACTTAATAATAAAGCTAAATGTAGCATAAAACAAAAAAACGTAGAACAGTATTCAGTTTTAACATAAATTTGAAAACCGAGCCGTCTCGTCAGACAGACAGACACTTACCGCCTGGTCCGATTGGTCGCATCAGTCGGTTCATCTGGACGTTCCAGTGTTTGACGTTAGTGCTCGCCTGGCGAAGCTTCCTCTGGGCGGCCTGTCAGAGAAAAAAGACCAACATCTTTTAATGCTGCGGAATAAGCAAAAAGAAACGCCGACAAACCCTTCTTGACTGTATCAAGGTAAAAGTCACCCAAAAGAGCAAATATCAGGATGATTTCTTTGTCAAACAAACAAAAACTGTATTTTCAACAAGCCTCAGTTCATTAATACACCTATTTTACTTAAAAGGGAAAGGTGGAAAGGGTATGAACATTAATCATCTTACCTGTTGCAGATAGCTCTTTGAACAACCTGAGTTTGGAGAAACAGAGTTTGATTCAGACAGGACTGATGAGCTAACAGCTAGTCTGAGTGGAGCCAAGACCAAAGTGAGTTGCTGCCCTCTTAAATAATCCCACCTGACACGCTTCAAACCCGTAACCTGCAGAAACTGTTTCATAAACATTAACACCGCCATTTTTAACCAGTTATTCTGGCGGAAACATTACGATATTTCTTTCTAAAGGTGCCCCAGGCTGCACTGAAACAGTTACTGCTAGCTGCTGCTGCCGCTGTTCACACTAACTCTGTGTAAATGACTGTAAAACGCACAATTAATGGCGACCTAAAGGTTTATAAGACACCGTTCACATGAACCACTCTGATTGTTTTGAGGCAGCAGCCGTCCACTTTGGTCTCTGTCCTGCTTGGACTGGAGCCACAATCTCGTCAATCAAATAAGACCAACGAGGTAATAAATCTATTTATTCAAAATAAGGCTGTTCAAAGAGCTGTCTACAACAGGTAAGATATTATTTCTTCATAAACTCTCCTCAGGACACCACTTCAAAATGTCTCATTGTTTAATCATTTTACAACTCATTGCTGTTTTAAATGATCTTGTTTTTGTTTTTATGCTTTTTTTAAATGCAGTGTAAAGCACTGTGTTACACATCTTTGAAGCTGCAGTTTGATTGATTGATTTGTGTGTCACTTAAAGTAAATTTCATTCTGAATACAAAGCTGGTGCCTTCCAGTAAAACAGTGATTTATGTTTTATCAAAGGCAGACTGGAGAAGACACGTCTCACTTTTAAAACATCCTGATTACATGACATCAAGGAAAACAAAAGCCTGTGAAATGACAGACCAGAACATGGTTTATTTATCACGGCTGGTGATGTGTTGGTTTTGTTTGTCAGACAGTCAGTGACTTTTATCAGCTGTACAGGAAAGAAAAAAACACATCAACACAACCTTGTAGTGATTTTATTTCACTCAAAAGAACAAAAATGCAAAAAAAAAACCCTACTATTAAACCAACAAAAGGTTATCTTTTAGCCTTTCATTTCTCCCTGAACTTACTCTTATTGCGCTCCCTTGTTGAAGATGTCTGACATTTTGACAGATGTTTCACTCTGAGTAATAAAACGCGTCTCTTCTATCTGATCCCATGAAGTAACCGCGCATGTCAGTAGCGACTCCTGAGCATAAATTTTCATTTCCTGAATCGATAACCACACGAATGTTAAAATTAGCGCTATATTTTTATAGTCGCCTTTTATCTCCCCCCTCCCTCGTGTCGAGGTCGTGTCTCGTGAAAACGGTCCGGTCTAATCGTTAAATCAGAGAAACGGGCGCCTCCGCACCCACCTCCACCTGAAACAGGAGTATTTTTAACTTTAACTGGGTAAAATTAAACAGACAGACAGGTTTATTTGAAGCAATGTTTCGGCAATAATACTTGAAAAGTAATTCTAAAAATAAAACTAACAGAGTGTGACAGGCATATATACTGTATATACAGGTGCTGGTCATAAAATTAGAATATCATGAAAAAGTAGATTGATTTCAGTAATTCCATTTAAAAAGTGAAACTTGTATATTATATTCATACATTACATACAAACTCATATATTTC
>NC_051437.1:18342622-18503426 GCF_001649575.2 Kryptolebias marmoratus | reverse complement strand
GAGATTTTCATTTGTTGTCATTTGTAATCATCAAAATTAAACGAAATAAACATTTGAAATATATGAGTTTGTATGTAATGTATGAATATAATATACAAGTTTCACTTTTTAAATGGAATTACTGAAATCAATCTACTTTTTCATGATATTCTAACTGACCAGTTAGACCAGCACCTGTATATACACCACTTTAATAACGTTTTGGACTTGCAGAATTGGGATTACAAACTCACAAAATCCACCACTGAGCTACCACAGAAGTAGATGAATAAGACCTACCTGTGGCTGATATAGATGGTTACAGACACAGAAAATAGGCCTACAATGTTAAAGAAAATGTCCTGATGTTTATCTCCGCTCTGACTTCACTTTTCTGTGTTTGGTTCATGTTCCGTCTGTCTGCTCCAAGCTGCTAACTGATCATTAATCCTCTAATTTTAGTCTCATAAATGGATTTTTAAACCTGCTGTTGGACACAGAGGCTTTATGTTAAATCTACTGACCTGTAATCAACCCCTTAACTGCAAATAAGTCAAAATCTGAGAATGAATCCTCCCCCAAAAAAACATTTTAAATTTCATTTAAAACTGTCAATATAGTTGAAGAACACACAGATCAAAACAATACACAGCAAGCTAAGTAATGAAGTAATTCACATTGTTTAATAGGAGGAACGACTTTGTGGGGCAGATGATTTATTTTTTTAGGTGCGCCCCACTTGCCCTCATGGACCGGCCGAGCTTAATGCATGTTGTGTGTTTTTTTTCTACCCACCACCACATCCTGATCAACCCTGTGCCGGTTGGCTCGGACCTCCTCCAGCTGCCTCTGCGCCTCGTCCAGGGCCCGGGACTTGTTCTCCATTTCCTGCTTCAGCTCCTGCTTTTCCCTCTCCGTCTTCAGGATGTACTCCTCCTGCTCCTCCTGCAGGGCCATCAGCGCCTTCATTTTCTCCTCCTCCTCTGCCAGTAACCTGAGTGCAGCAGAAAATGCAAGCGTTGGACTTCTTCAACCGATCAGCTGACGTTTGAGCCCTGAGAGAACCAATAGAGGTCAGTGGCAAACTAAACCGTACAACTAGAGCGTGCAACAACTTCCTCTGCCAGCAGGTCAACTTCCTCAGGAACTTACTGCAACATGAATTCAGTTTGATACCTGCTGCCTGCACACAAAAAGTGACTCTACCTACAGCTGAAATGGCTGTGATGAGTGGCTTCATAAACTGTGCAACATCTACCCGGCTTGGGCGTATCGGAAGGCCTCCTCATCCAGTCTGGCTTTGATCTCTTGCTGCAGCGCCTCCTCCAAACGCTTCTGCATCTCCTCCAGCTCTTGAATTCTCTTCCTCTGCTTCTCTGCCTCCTCCTCCTTCAGAGCCATCTCTGCCTGCATGCTGACCCGGGCCTGGAGAGGCACAGAAAGTTTCAAACGGTTCACACATTTCGCCCTCTTTCTGCTTGTTCAGTCTCTCCCCAGTCTGCCTCGTACCTCCTCAGCCTCGCGAAGCTGCACCTCCAGAGCGCGCTGGAGCTGTTCGTGCTGCTCGCGCCTCCTCTGCTCATCCTGCTCCAGGAGGACCTGGGCCTGCTTCTGTGCCTCCTTGAGGAGCTCCAGCTCGGCCAGCTTGCGCTCCCTTTCCTCCTGCAGGGCTCGAAGCCTCTGCAGCTCCTCCTCTTTGGCCTGCCGCCGTTTCTCCCGCTGCTCGCGCTGTTCCCGCCGCTTCAGTTTCAGGTCTTTGTGGAGAGACGTTTTCCCCTCCACGTGCAGCCTGATGGCTGTTTGAATGGCTGTGAAGAAGAAGAAGATGATGATGATTAATGTCTCAGGAGGAAGATAAAACTTTTATGATTGTTTTACATTTTAGAACGCGTGTGTCTGACCTGTAGTCCACTCCTGCCTTTGTTTGGTGTCCGAGGCGCTCATTTCATAAGTCTTAGAAAGAGTTTTCAGACAAAACATGCACCTCTTCCCATCTCTGTCAGGCAGCACCTGAACAAACAGGAAACGCTCGTTATATCCATAAACACATTCTGCAATCGTTTTCCTTTTCTCTCTTTACCCTTGTTTTTGTAAAGTGGTGAAGAGCAAATGATTGCGCTTCAAATCCATTTTTACAACCAAACAAAACGTTTAGTAGCAGCAGCGTTGCTCTAAAAAGTTGTTGTAAGGGCCATAAAAATAAAACAAAACATCACATTTCACACCTATAAGTTAAAGATTCATTATCAGCGAGCCTTTTGCATGAACACACAGCTCAATATTTCAAAAACTGTGAAGAATTTGGAGCAATTTATTTATGCAGAAGTTGCCCAATGTGAACTGCAGACATAAATAAACACTAAAACCAAAAAAAAACAAAAACAAAAAAACACGAAAACCAACACTTCTGTCTTTATTCACGATATGATAAGCCTGAGCATCGAAAACCGGGCAGTTAAAGAGTTTAAGAGCTTTTTGAAAATGAAAGTTAAAAAGTACACAACAGTAAAGATATATACAGTATAAATAAAATTAATTTACTGAGCATGCTTCTTTTAATGTGGTTTAAAGAAACAGTTTAATGAATTCTAATATCTTCACAGCAATAATCTTGAACAACATAAACTTTAATATTAAAGGCATTATCACCCACCACCATAAAAGGCAGGCAAACGTATAATTGCCTGTGTTTGCCTGTTATCTACCGTAGAGCTGATTAAAGATGGCCACCACAGTTAAATGGCCTTAGCAAACATGAAAGTGGCTATAACTCAGTCAGTTTCACAAAGTTTCACCCCAAGCGCTAACAGGTCACAGGAGATCTTTGTTTAACACTTGAGAATCATTTATAAATGCAATTTTATCAACATTAAAGTTTGCTTTCTTGATTGATTATCCACAAAATGTTAAAAGGGCTACAGTTTAGAGTAAAGACATCAGTGACTGGGCAAAGATCAGAGGCCAATCAGACGGCTCCCCCGGCTCCTCCGGCTCCTCCGGCTCCTCCGGCTCCTCCGGTTCCTTTCCTGGGTCCATTCACGCTCCAAACTGAAGAACTCCTGGTGCAAAACTGACCTCTCTACGGTCCGGACTTGTCACCCTCCTTCAAAATAATTTCACTGAAGTCGTTTCTTAGTTTAAAGAGGAATTCACTTGTTTGATAAAAGCAAATGAAGCACAATGTTCAGCCCTTCTGAAGCAGCACAACACAGTACTTCAGTGTCCATTTTATCTGATTTGTTATTGTTTGTTTTAAAGTCAGTGACAACAGATAAATGTAGAAAAACGCTGAAGATGAATGTTTAAATATCAGGTAACCATTTTGTGGTAGGGAATTCCCCACCTTAATGTTAAGAACCTCTACCTTGAAGCTGGGCGTTCTGACTCAGTAAAGGAAACTAAATGTGTAGGATGATTTTTTTTGTTTGTTTGTTTGTTTTTGGATGAAGAAGAAAATAATTTCTGATTCAGTTTTTACCTCTACGCAGCAGTTTCCATCCAGTAGTATGTTCCCTTGGCAGTCCTTACGGTCCTCTCCTGTGAAGTAGGACAAGTTGCTGGGCCTCAAGGTGAACCAGCGTTCCTTCCAGTTTCTCCTCAGCTGGCCTTTTTTCCACAGATAGCCCTGCAAGCAACCAAGCCGACAAACACATACCATCACATTCAGACCAGACTAACTGTCTCCGCCAGCCGATCGGCCTCTTACCTCTTTGAGAACGTCGCCAACTATCTCCCGGTAAACCTCCTCTACAGCCATGCTAATGATGCTCTTATCAATTCCCCGGGTTATCTTCCCAGAGTTCATCATCTCGAGGAAGACCCAGACAGTGATGCCGCTCTGCTGCGCCGAGTCCTGGGAGAAGAAGTCTTCGAACTCGACACAGTTAAACTCGATGCTCATCGCCATGCATATCTTCTTGAGGAGATATTCCACCTGCAGAGGACAGGAGAAAAGATTATCTGATTAAACCACCTGTGTTCGCTGCAAGATGCACGAGGAGCAACAAGAGCCTTTTAATTAGTCAACTCTAATTTTTGATTTTTATATAAAGGATGTAACATTTTACTGCTGAGCTTTTTAAATGATAAAGAAAGTGTTTGTTTCCCACTTTTCTTTGAAACATAAAATATAAATAAATCATACCTAACAACACAAACAGCCCTTTCTTTATGTCGTTTTACTAAACCTCCCTGCCTAATAACGCTGCAGCGCTCATTCCATCACAGAGTGGTGGAATGAGCGGTGGTGAAGTGCTTGGTGCAAGAAAAACACACCAAAATAAAACTGGATGGCATTCTCTTAAACTATGAGAGTAAAAAAAAATACTGTCCTTGAAATTTGCGGTTTTCTTTTGGCAGGGGCTGTAAAAAAAAGAAAAAAAAAAGTACAGCACAACAGGAAACCGAAACCAGTGTTTGCAAGTGAGAAAGAAGCCTACACTGCTGCATGAAAAGAGCGCCGTGTTCCATGGTGGAAAGAAATAAACTTTCAGCCGCTGAGCTCAGTTCAACATCCAGTTCTATTTTTAGGCCACAGATTACTGACTGGAGCCTCAGAATTACAGTCAACGCTGGAGCAAAACATCTCGAAAAATGTGACTGAAGCTGGAGACAAGATGCAAAATCTAAATCAGCTGGAAAAGTCTGCATTTTTTGTAAAAAAAAAAATACTGAGTGAACGCAGGAGCTGAATCTGAATTGTTAAAGTTAAAGCAAACAAAACAAGCATAACAGTAGCTAAAAGCTACAATGAGCAGAAAAGTGACAAAAAGTTGAAACGAGTGAAACAGCAGCTAAAAACTAAAATTAGCAAAACATAGCTAATAATTAAAATCAGCAAAACAATGACTAAAAGCAAAGATTTATCATACGGTAGCTAAAAGCTAAAACCAGCATAAAAGAGTGGCTAAAAGCTAAAACCAGGAGAACTAAAAGCTAAAATGATCTAAAAAGTTTCTAAGAGCTGAAACCAACCAAACAGTGATAAAACAATAGATATAAGCTAAAAGTAGCAAAACAGAAGCCAAAACTCATAATTAGCTAAACTGTAGCTAAAAGCAAAAATTAACCAAACCACAGCTAAATGCTAAAGTAAGTAAAACAGTAGCTAAAAGCTAATAGGAGCTAAATGTCAAGTAGAGGTAAATATTTTGAGAAGTATTAAAGTTACAAATACCAAAAGTCATAGCACTCCTCTCCTGAACATTTTGGTACCTAAACGGTTAAAATAGCTGAAACTCGGCTGAAGCTGTTAGACGCTGAGAAACATACGGAAGAAACTACGAACAGGAAAACCAACAGTGTGAGTGCTCAACATTCACACAACTGTGACTGAACAGTGTTTACATATTTACTGGTTGAACCCACCTCGTCAGGAACCATAACCAAAGGGTACTTGTCTTCAGACAGAAAATTAAAAAGGCACCAGAGTCGAAAAGCGTCCCGATCTGGCAGAACTGAGGTGCTGTTTCTATCTGGTTGGTAGTTCTTCTTTGCCGTGAGAGTCCAACAGAGCTCGTCTACGTTTTCTTTATTAAAAGACCCCTCCACAACCTGAAGCAACACATACGCAGGGATTAAAAGCAACCGAGCTCCACTTGGATTGTAATGAAACATGAATTCTCGCTGTCATTCACCTTATCCAGGATGTATTTGTTGAGGTAAGGCATGTAACCCTGGCTGGAAACTGGGCCATCGTCGTCATCCCTGAAGTGCTCCTCTAAAGCGACCGGGTCGTGTGGGATGCTCAGGACTGTGCAAAGGTTGTGGGACAAAACCTGAAACATCACACAGAACAAGACGGATTTTTTTTTAAAAGTGAAGTAGAGAGGAATCATACTGAAACAAAAAGTGAACATTTAGATCTTTAGGGAACTGAAGTTTTGATTTTCAGCTGTTTCTGTGTCCACAAACATTACTGTGATGAAAATAACTAAATAAAAAACTGTTGTGTCACTATAGTCAGCAGGAAACTGGAGATTTTTAAGAAGATAATGCTTGACTAATATTTTGAGTAATGCAAGAAGACAAAACTCTTACAGATGCAGAGTAGAAAGCAGAAATATGACACATTTTCACTCCTTTTAGTCGTCAGCTACAGCTTAAACAAGCCAGGGCTGGTCAGGGAGTTCAATTTAACACAGTTTGCAAACTATTCTAACAATGTCACAATGTAACTGGTGGTAATCCAAATCCTAAGCGGTTTGGTGCCACATGAATCTTTTTTTGCACCTTATCAAATGTCAAGATGTCGCTTCTGATTATATTACCAAGGTTTGGAAGTGCTCAGTCAACATTTCTATTACAGCAAAACCACAAAACAACTCTCAGGTTAGCAAAACAATATTCATTTAAAGATGAGATGCTTTTGAATATTTACAGGTTTTGCAACTTCTAAATAAAAGAGGAAAGTTATGTCATTATACGGTTGGTGCAGTTTGCATGTTAAATTAAAAACAACGCCTCCCTTTGACCAGTGTCATGACTGGGAAACGTGTTGTCTTTCGGTTCTTGTTTGGGATATTTTTGCCCATTCCTCCTGCAGAAAGCTTTCAGTTCTGTGAGCCTCGACTCTCGAAGCAGGGCTCTATTTGACTCCATCCACACTTTTGTTTTTTTCTCTGATGATGACGATGCTGAGATTGGAGGAAGACGTCAGAAACGTTGGCTTGTGGGTTGCTGCGTTCTTACTTTGGCTTACAAGTCATTCTGTTTTTAGTTTCAAACTTTAGTTTTAGAAAACAAAACAAAAAAAAATTGCGTGCTCTATAAAATTCTGCAACCAAAACAAACTGTCAGGATTGTAATAACAGGACCAAAGGATGCAGACTTGCGTGAGCACTTAATGAAAAGAAATCTTTTAATGAATAAAGGCATAAAAGGCCAATGTAGCAGCTAAACAACAAGAACAACAAAGGGAGCCAATAGGGAGGCAAACAGAATGACAGGCTGATGAGAAACAGCAAACTAAAGAATGTAAGTATGCTGAACAAAAATATAAATATAACACTTTTGTTTTTGCTCCCATTTTTCATGAGCTGAACTCAAAGATACAAGACTTTTTCTATGTACACAACAGGCCTTTTTCTCTCAAATATTGTTCACAACTTTGTGTAGATCTACATTAGCGAGTTCTTCTCCATCCACCTCATAGGTGTGTTAAATCAAGAGGCTGATTAGACAGCAGGATTACTGCACAGGTGAGCCTTAGGCTAGCCACAATAAAAGGCCACTCTTCTACTGTATTGGGAGGGGGTCAGAAAACCAGTCAGTATCTGGTGTGACCACCATTTGCCTCATGGTGGTTGATTGTGGTCTGTGGAACGTTGGTCTACTCCTCTTCAATGGCTGCGCAAAGTTGCTGGATATAGTCAAGAACTGGACCACGCTGTCATATACGCCGATCCAGAGGATCCCGAACTTGCTCAGTGGGTGTCAGGTTCGGTGAATAAGCTGGCCACGCAAGAACTGGGACGTTTTCAGCTTCTGGGAATTGTGTACAGATCCTTGCATAATGGAGCAACGTGAGGTGATGGTCGTGGATTGTCACAGTATCTATGTGCATTCAAACTGCCACCAATAAAATGCACCAGACCATAACCCCACCGACACCCTGGGCCACTGGATTCACAACGTTGACATCAGCAAACCGCGCACTCACACGACGCCACCTGCTCTGTACAGTGAAAACCGGGATTCATCCGTGAACACCTCTCCAACGGGCCATACACCGTCGAATGTGAGCATTTGCTCAATCAAGTCAGTTACAACAACAAACTATTGTGGCCAACCTAAGGCCCGTCTGTGTAATAATCATGCTGTCTGATCAGCATCTCGATACGCCACACCTGCGAGGTAGATGGATTATCTCAGGTAAGAAGAAGACCCAACTAACACAGCTCATGAAAAATGGGAGCAAAAACAAAAGTGCTGCATTTATAATTTTGTTCAGTAAATAGAAATAGACCAGGGGTGGTGAGACAAGTGGAGGCAGCTGAGACTAATGAATATGGGAAGCAGGTGTGAATGTTTAACAGAGGGGCAGGACTGAGGGACAAGGCTGACGGAGGAAAGAAAATACTGAATGATCGCATAGGGACACAGGAAAACGAACTAAACACAAGGAATAAAAAAACAACAAAACAAATGAACAACAACAAGGAAGTCTAAAAAGAAAAACACAAGGAACAACGTGACAAAAACAATTTCAAATTCACACAAAGAACCCAGGATCATGGCACAAGTCAAAGGTTTGATGTAGGTTCTCAGAGGGCCTCATTTAGTATCAACCAGAGGCCCACTGTCCTGCATGTTTTAGATGTGTCCCTGCTCTAACACACCTGGTTCAAACAACTGAATTACGTGCTTTTGCAGGAGCCTGTCAATGACTCGTTTATTTCAGTCTGGTGTGTTGAAGCAGGGAAGCAGCTAAAACATGCAGGACAGTGGGGGCCACAAGGACAAGGGTTACTAACTCTTACGTGACATTTTTATGTTTCACAATACACTGTTCTGCTTAAAATTGTGAGAAAATAACATGTCATGCAGCTGTATAGAGAATAACGTACAGTTTCTGTTGTGGAAGAAGGCATGTTGCGCATTATAAGATGTTGTGTGCATGCTTAATAACTTCCCTTAGAGGTGCAGTTTTGGTGTATGTGTTTTAATCAGCAGTATTTCCTGTAGTCGTGAGCAGAACGGGGGCACAGGAATTGAATTTAGCAGTGATGTCATGTCTCTGCTTCGCTGCTTTCCTCCTATTTAACATTTTGCAATTAAGTTATGTAAAATGTAAAACAGACAGCAAGATTTTAACACTTTCATAAGCCCTTTAGACATTGTCACTGCTGATGAGAAGTGAATTAAATGCAGAATCAACACTTTAGGCTCGTACAAATACAGTCACTACGATTAAAGAGTTTAAAAGTGAATAAAGGGCGCGTGAGCTTCGAGTAGCATTACTACTTTTCCACCTTCCTGTCACAAAGACAGCGCAACATCTTGAGCTGTCTGCTGCTGACAGACACCGAGTTTCTGTGTGTGCTGAGCCATAACCACATCCTGCCTCCAATCTCCAGTGCTCTAAAACATCTGCCACCTTTTGAGGCCACAGCGCACAAACAGCCTGCCTGTTGAGTGCCTCAAACAGAACGTGGCGCCTGTGCTCTCACAGGGAGTGGTGATTGGCGGGGTGTGGGGGGGATAAGCCCGGTCATGAGGCTGACTCGAGGTGGAGGTGGCTGGAAATGGAGTCTGAGCTGCAATAGATGGCACAACAGTGAAAATACAGTGGCCTTATTGAGGTGCTGGGAGCAAGACACAACAGTCCCCAGCATGTTTCCACTTTGTCCTTGCTCTCGGTGTAACAATGTTCTTTTTGACGTACATGCTGGGAGCGTACTCTATTCAACAGGCTGCTCTCCAGTGCCAGAGGTCTCTTTGCACTACAAGATGGCACGTTAGGGCCCAGTGTGAGCACAGCTTGGAGATGAAGGGTCCCATTCATCTACAAAACTGAGAGCAAACTGTTACTCTCACAACCCCTGGCAGACAGAGGTGCATATTGTGCTTTCTTTCAGCAGCGTAAGCATTTATCAAAATATAAGGAACAAAATTGTTCCTAGTTTTTGAATTTCGAAGATTTACAAAAAAAAAAGAAAGAAAAAAAAAATTGCTTGACACAGGAAATGTAGATGATGAGAAGAAGACAGAGTGCAGCCTCATTTCCTGGAGCACACGCTCAAACATACACTGATTAAACAACAAAATGTTCGGTTGGATTTGTTCAGCGCTTTAAGCACCTGAAAAGCTTTTTTTTATCTCCTAAGTCGAGCTGAAGTAGGAAATGAGGCAGCACAAGTCAAAGTGTCCATCCTGACATGAGGAGAAAACGTTTCCTCCTGTCCCATTTCCCAAGCAGAGGACCCCTTCACTCACCTTCAGCTGAGATTTGGACACCTTCCCACTTTTCTCCAGATCCAGGGCTGTGAAACCGTACCAGATGGACTTGAGCAGCTCAGACCGCAGGTCCATGTCTGCTGCAGCGTTATTTTCTGATTTCCTCTTCTACGTGTCTTCTTCCCTCTGCTGTTGACACGGGTCCCCTGAGTGACAGGCGGACAGGCGCTGTGCTGCAGCTGCTGGGGAGGCACGAGACTTCAGCAGCTCATTGGCAGCGACACCTGCTGGACTTCAGCAGCCATCCACAGGAAAAGGGAAGGCTCTGGTCCTCTCTTCCAGTGGAAGAAAGTATTTCCATCCTCGAAAAAATAGTACAACGAAACACTATAGTAAAGATGTTGCAGTTACATACATATCTTTGGCACTTTTATTGATCAGATGCAAAATTTCTCATTCATATTGCAAAGTGTTTATGGGGAGGGTGTTCTCCTTGTCTCATTTTTTGGTACAGACAACAACAACAGCAAACAAAGTAAACTTGGCCCATAAACATAAACACATTCAGGAGTCACAGCCACTTGTTAACTACATGATTTTTTTTTAAAGGAAAAAGGGCACTTAGAATGAGTATTGTACATTTTAAGACTGTATACATTGATAGTGCTATAATACAAAATCTCTTGTAAGTATTGTGGAGTTATTAATACCAAGATATAACAAAAAAGCTTTCCATGTTTTAACAAAAACATTGTCTTTAAAGTGCATTAAAGGCATGCCAAATAATCAAGAGAAATGTAGTTAAGTATAACATTGTGTCCAGTTCATGAGGAGGCATTTTCTAGCATTCTGTAAAGCTTTCTTTTATATTTATCACTGATAATAGGATCAGTTATTCCAAGTGACAGATATAAGGGATTGTTTTTTTTAATTAACAGACAGAAATCTGTTCATTTCTCCACCAATGATGTTCCAGAATTGTTTCACTTTGATACAAGGCAATTTTACTGATCAGATGCAAAATTTCTCAAAGTGTTTATGGGAGGGTGTTCTCCTTGTCCCACAATTAAAACAATGCACCACTTTTGAACTGGTTCTGTTTTTTTAAATGGTAAACACTTCAAAACAAACTCTAAAATGCTGCTTATATCCTGTGGCTGGAAAGAGAAGTGAGGAAAACTCCCGTGACAGAAACTTTGTCAGATCCCAGTCAAACCGTGCACGCATGGGACAAACGCAACTTACATCACGTCACCGTTTCTGCTGAGCAGCTGTGACCAACATGACAAATCTGGGAGGGAAAACCACGAAATCACAAACCGTGCAGCTTTCAGAGAAATATCTTGGAAGTTACGATAAAGAAGAGGAAACACAGCTAGTCCCTATTCATTCCAGCTGAGAACAACAAAGAGTGGCTGCAAGACAAAAAGGAAGCAACAGCGTTTACCACATTGTGTTAAATGAATTGCACTGCTAAATGAGGACAGGTATTTTTTTTCCCCAAACTTAAACAGAAAACAAAGATAAACTTACTGTAGAATGGGTCAGAATACAAATCACAAAACCAATCACACTGTTGGTGGGAAATGTTCAGTTCCAACCATGTTCAAATGCCTGATTTGAATCAAGTATTTTAAGGTTAGACATAACATCAATCTAAGGCCTAACTGAGCTAAAATGTGATGTGGTAGTAGCTAACCATCGTCCCCAACACATACTTCGATTGCAACACATTGCGCAACGTCTCAAAATCTTGGCATTCACTGTTGGAGCCAACCCTGTTTGTTTGTTAGCAAAATATTTAACACATCACTTGATGGGTTTTAATGAAACTCTCAGAAAGTAATGACTGGCTGTACAAATTGGCCCTCATCCCCACACAACTGATTTTCCTTTGGAGATATGTAGTTAAAATAACACTGTAATAATAACAGTATCCTTTAGGGAACGTCCCCTTAAGGTTACACATTGTATGAACTTCAAAAAAACGCTCCCCTAAGGTTCTCCAAAGGTTCTCCAAAGGTTGCAAACTGTGAAAGTTGCTACTAACCTTCAGGCAGCACACAGGAAATATTCCCTCCAGGAGTCATATTAAAAAAAAACTTCAAGGCCTTTAGGTTTATATCATAAAATACAATATTTATGTGGCATTTTTTACTTAAGACAACAGAGATTACATAAAAAGACAAAACTGGGAATCTTTATGTTTCAATCTATGTTTTACAGTGTATATTTAAAATAGAATAGAATAGAATAGAATATTATATATTTAAATGCCCCCATTGGAAAAAATATCCAAGTCGCGGCAAAAAAAAAACGGTCACGTTGTCACGTGGTAAAACAACTTTCGCGTCGTTACCATGGAGTTGTTTGTGAAAATCCGTCGCTCATTGGCTGCACGCAAGTGCCCCTGCGCATTCATTGGTTGATTTGGCCACTTATTTGGCCAATGACGTAGCGAGCTTTTTACAAACTGTTGAGAGACCAGGAAGTCCACAGGCTTGTTTCAGGGTAAGAAGCAACAATACGAAGGCTCTTTAAATCTGCACAAAACGCCCGGTAAAACTAAACAAACTGCAGTAAGGCACTAACTGTCTGTGAAATATGGGACTGGCTTTTCAGAAAGTAGTAATTAGACTGTTGTAGTTCTCTTAAAGTTTGCAGAAAAAGTGACGTTAGCTTTCGGTTGTGTAGCGTGTGCAATAATGCAGCCTTTTGTTGTTGAGAGTAAAGCTAACCTTTCTGCTTGTTTTTTTTTGGTTTGTGCTGTTTATTACCTCCTCTCATGTAGTTCGGAATATTTTTGTCTATCATCGTGCTTTGTTAACCCTGTGTTCAGCCGAGACTTCATGTTTTGTGCCATTCGCTGCTCATGTAAACACCCCTGGCCTCCTGTAAACTTATTTTTCTTCCTCTCTAGTCATCAACATGGATTCTTCTTCAGTCCTTCGACAGCAAACTCAGAACAAGATCCGCAGTAATTTTCAAAGGCAAGTCAGTCAAAATGTCATGTTTGTGGGTGTTTTGAAATGTGTTTCCTGTTGGATTTCTATCTAATCAGTTTGGATGTTCTGAAAGCTCAAACTGAGCCTCAAAGTGTTGTTTTTTGCACCCCTCACATCACAACTGATGTGAGGGGTGACACCTGATTCAGTGGTTTAATCACCTCTTCATGTTCTACAGAAGTCTGTTAATCACCTATTGACTCAAATCAGGTTTTTTGGAGCAGAGAAACAAGTAAAACATGCAGCATAGTGGCACTCGAGGAGCAGGATTGCCTACCCCTGATATAGATGGTCTTTACTTTGTCCAAGGTATAGCTTAGAACAGTAGTAGGAAAAAACACTTCGTCACTCTTACTATTTTACATCTGATTGTTTTTCCACAGAATGAACAATGAACAAAACAAGAAACGTACCCCTTCAACCCACCTTTCCAACAAAGCAGCAGAATGTGTTCAAAAACCGCCTCTTCAGCCAGGTATAAGCAGGCTTCCAGTCCTCGCGAAGACCCTTCGTCTGCAGACTTCCTCTGAATTCAAGCAGTCCCACATCAAGTGGGAGGAGAAACCTTTAGCTGTATGTGCCTCTGTCCTAGTTTGCAGATTTCAGATAATTTTATTTTGTTACGTTATTCTTATGCTTTGTATCACTTTCCTGCAGGGTAAAACTAAGAAAAGGCAGTCCACTCGGTCTGTACCGTTCAACCTCTCTCGGTCCAACCGCGCAAAAAGAGCAGTTGAGATTCACAAACCTTTAACTGCTCCGCACTCAAAAACTCACGCTAACCAACCTGAAACCAGCGCATGCAATGAAAAACCAAGTAAACCTCAAGTTGTGTTAAACAGCAAAGGGAATTCAGCCAGAGGTGTGGGGAAGTGTCAAGGAAAAGCCACTGAAAATGCATCTCAGCTGTCGGGACAGTCGGGGTCATCCAACCCACTGAAGACTTCAGCCACTTTCAACAATGCCCTGTCTTCAGTTCCTGGTAAATTGGTGCAGAATGGAGGTAGTTCTGCACGCTCTGCTCAGCCTGTTTCTGGTGCTGAAGCTGCTTTGAATAACCTGAACCTGCTCAGTCTCAAAGAACCCTCAAAGTCATCAGATGCTGGTTTATTGACCACACCGGGCAGTTCTTCAAAAGCTTTAAATGGTAAGGCTTTAAATATGTTGCCTTTCCACACAATCTTTGCTAATCTATTAATGTTTTAGTTTCTCATTGCTGCAATACCTGAACTGTCTAATATTGATGCTGTCAGATTTATCACTGAAGGTGGATGAATCTGATCAGTTGTATCTTTAGTTGCTTTTCCTTTTTTAATCTTTTGATGAATTTCTCTGACTTATTTTTTCATCTTAACCCCTGTACAATGTGGGGTTTTGTTTTTGGTGTGGATTGCTCATTTTCAGACAAAGAGGAGAACTTCCAGCCAGACCACGCAGCTTTGCTCCGTGTCCTCAGAAACGAAGGAGTAACTCCACAATCCAAACCTTACAACAACTTCGTGAGTTGGTTTTTATTAGAAAGGTTTAGTTTTAGAATATTTTTTTTTGTTTGTTTGTTTTTGTACTTTATTTTAATTTAATTTGGAAATCTGTCTGATTTTTTTGTGTTCTTTAGTGAACAAAGAAAGAATGAAATTAAATGAATCTGTTATGTATCGTCTTGTCTGCAGCCTCAGCGAGTGTCAGTCATGAAGAGTCAACGAAAAGCTGAACCCACAGCAGGTCTGCGTTGCAGCAGAGAGTACAATGCATAATTTTAAATTAAATATAAGAATTCAGTAAACGTATTTTAATAGTTTTTGTGATTTAAATTACTTCCAGAGGCCTTTTGCTTATTGCTCAGTAGCTTCTTTGTCTTTTTGCCCATTTCCTACTTTATCTTATCATAAATTTAGATCATCAGTACTAACTTTAGCTTCCCTTTCACTGCAAACAGAACAGTAGCGTTAGTTTGCTTTGCCTTTCAGTCGTTAATGAGTCTTTTCTTCTAACTTCTTACATCATTTACTATCATTAAACACTTGTTGTCAAGGTAAGCTGTCAATTTTTGAAGCTTAGCAAAGTCAGAATGTTTTTGCATTCTAGGAAGCAATACATGTAAGACAGTTTGAAAAACATGTCTTTAACAGCGTACAGTGGTTTTATTCATTTGTTTTGTAAATGGACTGCATTTATTGGCATCTTAGCTCTGAGCGTGTGAGGTGGCCAAGATGGAGGCTGCTCTTCATCCGAGACTTTACCCTGTTCATGTCGGCTGAATGTGCTCTCTTACAGGACCAGTGAGGCTGGTCCAGTTCTCACCAGACTCCGCCGCTCTGCAGAGCATTCTTCAGAACGAGGGCGTGAAGGCAGGAGGGCCTCTGGGTGCCGCGTTCAGAGATTCAGTCTGTCCGTCCAAAAGAGGAACTTCAATCTACACCGTATGAGAGCGTTGAATTTTGATGCAACTTCTGCTTCTCTTCATTCCTGTTGTATTCATTCCTGATGAAGTTTTTTAACATGTTTGCTAGGCTCAAAGAGTGCCTGTAAAGAAAAGGAATGCAGAGGCAGCTGGTGGTTCAGTGGGTAAGATGTAGGATTGTTATCCTAAAGCACCTAAGGCAGCCTTATCTGTCTGTCCTCTTTTTACCCTGATGTGATGTTGGCTGCTTTCTCCTGAGCAGCGGCCCTCAAAGAGACTCCGCTGATGAAATGGACCCCCCAGAGAGTTCGCAACACCAAACATCAGCCCATGTCTGCTGTGGTCTGTACATCCGCTTTCATCCTTTCGGCACTTTGGGTCTTGTGCAGCCGCCGCCTAATGTCGTCCTGCTGCTTCCGTTTTCAGAAATGGTACCAGACGCCATACGGCACGCCTGGACACAGGAGCTGCAAAGCCAACCTTCAGTCGCGTCAGGAGGTGAGACGGAGTCGAGCTTGTGTGCAAAACGTTTGTAGCAGTTGTGGCTTGCAGAAATAAGGTTTATTTGGGAAGGGAAACAAATTAAACCTTTTTTGGAGTTTTGCTTTTGATATCACATCTAAACTTCTCTAAACAGTTTAAAAGAAGCTTGTAAAACGGCTTCATTTTGGTGTAGAATAGGAATAATTAATGATGGGAGATTAAAGTGAAAATGGAGGAGAGAAACGACACCACTGCTGCTGTAAAATGAAGCCATTGAAAACTAAAATGTTGTTCCTCAAACGACCTTTTAAGGCTCCGAATGGAAGTCAGTCTAAAGATCCAACTTCATAACAGAAAGATGACTTTAACCAGCCAGTTTTATAGATATTGAACTGAAATTTGGTGTGGTAGTAGCTGAGAGTCACTCACAACACACACTGAGCGCTAACAGATCGCATGAGATCTTAAAACTTTATCAGGCAATGCAACGGGCAATATGCATTCCCTCATGAAACGATAGTTTCATTTATAACTATACTTTTTATAAGGTTTGAGCTAAATGTCTGCAACTCTGTCCCTTCTCATCATAAGATGATCTTAATTTAAAACTAGGGCATGGAAGATGGTGGGTGACATGCATTACCTCAAGGATTGTCACTTAAACATGTTCATATGCTGCAAAAGCTCCAGATGTCAGTAGATTATTTTATGCTTTAAAATGATTCATGGCAAACTCAATTTAAATATGGCTACAGTAGTTCATCTACTGTGCAAAATAAACCTGCAAAAATGGATTCTGCTAATGTCTTGATTGTCATATATTTGATGATCTGTCTGTCAACAATTAACAGGATTGTAGAAATTCCAAAATACTTTAATAGGGTGTTAATCTTGTAGGAACGTTAGACTGTAAATCTTGTGTAAACAGGCTTTTAATAGAGTGATAATAAACTGCTCTTATCTTTGTAAACCAGAAACTTGAAGGTGTAGAAACGGCATCGTTGTACATAACATATATTGTGCTGTTGAGTCACAATTTATCTCCCGGTGTTCTGTTAGCAGGAGGTTGTCCAGAGATTATTTGACGATCCAGAAGATGAGCAGAGCACAGCCGAGTCAGACACAGACCCCCGAACACAAACGGAGCAGTTCCCAGATCAAGCCTCAGCCGTATGACGTGACATTCAAGACGAACAACGATTCATGTTCAGCATTCGATATTTATAAAATGAACTGTGAGGTCACTCTGTTTTGTTTTTGTTTCCCTTTTTTTCACTTCTTCAGAAGAATTTATCCAGTAAAGAACCGGTAGAATCGAGCAGAATCAAGAGTGAAGACGACAACGAGGAGGAGGAGCAGAAGACTTCGTTACCAGCGCAGCCAAGAGAGTCTGTCATCTTCTTCTCAACCAGTAAAAAGTTGATCAGAGCCCCATATTTTGATCCGAAAGTCTCAGCTCAGCAGAACCAGCTTGGTCCAGTTTCGACCGACCAGAGAAACTTGTCAGGAGCTCAAAATGAAACATCTTCTGAGTCTGAGTCCGCTCATCACAGCAGCCATTCTGTTCTGCGTCTGCGCAGAGGTACCGTCGACAGTGGACGCATCTCATGATAATCCACGGCCTGTTGTGTTTCTGAGCTTCTTCTTCTTCTGTTACAGACCTCACCACCCAGAAAACGAGCTCTCTGAGTTCTGCTGTGTTGATGCTGCGCAAGCGTTTCCCCCCCCTGGAGGAGCTGCGTTTGGACGATGAGGTGTCGACCTACACCTCCAAGTCCGTCACCGCTGCGCCCGGGTTCCTCCCCCCTCGGCCTCGCTGCGGGAACCCGCTCGCCTCCTTTTTGCACTTTGAAGAGTCCACTGTGAGTACACGCCCCGACCTTAGGCCAATCCAGTCTGACCGTCTGCTGTCACCATTGGCGAGCGATCGTGTAATCGCCTCTTTACGACCGCCATCATTCCGAACACGTTCACCGAGCGCTGACAGATCGTACAAAATCTTTGTTTAAAACTTCGGCGTGCAAGGCAGCATTCCTTCAGGGAATGCTAGTTCAATTTGTTTAATTTTATTATAATTAACTGAACTTTCACTCTTTTCAGAAGAGGTAAAAGAATAAATGAGTAATTTGGGTGAACAATCAGCTGCTCCTTGTTTTTTCCTAATCTGCTGTTAAAATGATTCATAAAACTAAAATGTGAACCGCAGAGCAGGGTTATTACTGTTACTTCTGCAGAACACAAAGGTATGCGTGTCGGGTGATCCTGAAGAAAACTTTGACTCGGTACTGACTGTATTACTGCTTGTGTTTTTATCATGAAATCCTTACAGATCCAGAGGTCTTTACTATAAAGCAGAAGTACTGATTTATTAGTTAGTTTTCATGCCTTACATGTCTCAAACCTTTTTTTATTTTATTTTAGAGAAAAGAAATCAAACAGATTTAAACCTTTTTCAGCTTTTCTTCACTTTTATCTTGAATAAAAATAATTAATGCACTATTTATTTGGCAAATTATTGTTGTCAAATCTTCAAAATCAGTCATAATTTTTGATGGATTAGGGTCCGTCTACATGGCTCAGCTGATTAAAAAGCAATTTAATCAGAACCGTTCAATAGTTTATCATTATGATTTCCTGTTTTTTGTATATTGAGTACAAATCTATCAATTTACACTTAAAATGCACACGTAATGTAGTCTTTCTTGGATTAAAATGCAACTGAACAAAAACATCTATCATCCATGTTCTTGCGAAAACATGCCACATTAAAATAAACCTTTTTATCTTTTCTGTTTTGCAGAGATTTGTTCCAATTGGCTTGGATCTTCCTCCAGCTTCACACAACTCTCCAATGCACAAGAGATAACCTGCACTACAGGATCTGATGCTCAACACTGTCCCCCATTATGTCTGTGTGTTTGTTTTTGAGTTCCTAAAGGTTTTTTTATAGTTATAGAATGAATAAACCATATTAGAAAAGTGTTTCTACTTTTTAATAAGCTGTCTGTTTAAATAATGTACAGTGTCTTCAGTATTAATAAATGTATTTGTTTTATGTGGGGCTACTTGTGATTTCTTACTCTTTATTTCAGTACCTGACACCTGATCGGCCCTTAAAGCTTCCTCCCACAAATCAACTCTGGAGTTCGTACCTGAGTGCAGAACATTTGAACGTGCCGTAAAACCTGAAATGGTTTTTGAACATAATTGCTGACTTTTGAGGGAGAGCAGAACCCATGTTCTTCTCGAAAAAAGACCCGGGTTCTTTAAACGGGTCATGAGTTTAAAGAACATTTTCCCAAAGTGTTTGAGAATCTTAAAGGTGTATTAGAACAAAGTATCTTCGCTTGAAGGACATCTTCTGAAATAGGAGAGGTATTAAATTTCTTGGCTTCATAACTTCTAAAGGTCTGTAGATACAGTTCACTATTTAAAGATGATCTTTAGATGTTTATAAATTCAGACCTTTGTAATTCTTGGCCCCATTTCCTCCACAGTCTTCCTGGTTTTTGAAGATTAGATTTATTATTGTTTAACGTGGCACAAGTACAAAGCCAGAAGTGCTTAAGCAGTAATTAAATAGTATATAATAGAGTGATATACAGACTTCAAAGTATCAATATTTAAATGTCTTGTTACAGGTATGTACAGGCTATGTAATATAGTATGACACGGGTCTTTTTCAGGAGTTTTGTGCAGGTTTTGATGTGTTCCCCAGCTCGTCTTTTTAACCAGCTTCTGAAAATGGTTTGTTTTAGTGATGTCTTGATTAATTGCGTTTGGGTTTGTCCAGCTGCAGTCACTCATCAGTGCAGTTTTAATGGATAAACTAAGAGAATGTCTTCTTTCCCACATTCAAACCGTGTCCTGATGCATTATTACAGCGTGCTTTGTGTTTCTCTGGGTCTTAACTGTCCACTGGCGGCTACTGTTATATTTAGTTTAGCAGCGAGTGTTGGAGGGGTCAAGAATAGGCGCAGTTGGTCCGTAAAGCCTATGCTTTCCCCTCGTGACACTCCCGAGAAGCAGAGAGTGAAGAAAGAGCTCTCCGTTCTTTCTCCTCCCTCACATCAAGGACACCCGGCTCCCCTGAACATGTCCAAGGATCTCCATCCAACCATGGACCCGACGAAGATGGGCCTCGGACGGTCCATCGCCGTGCTGACGTCAGGAGGAGACGCCCAAGGTAAGCAGAGAATGAGGCGCTGCTGTTTTATTAAAAAAAAACTAAATGAGTCCCAGTGGAGGATAAAGTTCCTGCACTGCACATTTCTACAGCCCTGAATCCCAACCAGCTGGAAAGGTTTGTATTATAGAACTCAACTGTGTTAAAGTTTGAACATATTAGGATCAAAAGGTGCTTTTTCTTCATATATTTAAGAGTAAAACAAGTGAAAACTGGCTGGTATACGATAAACGTTTGGCTGCAAAAAGACTATATATTGGAATCTCTGCACCCTCAACATTTGATGTGTAATTTTCAAATGTTAATGTTTCATAGATCCAAAAGACAAATTGCAGATTAACATTATGTTTTGTTACTTAAGATGTTTCACATGAATGTAAAGTTTTGCTTTTACCCACTCTGCTCGAGGCTGAACATGAAGCATCAGTTTCGTTAGATTCCTGTCCAGTATTCAACTCCAAACCTTTGTGTCGGTGTGTGTCTTGTGGCTCTTGAGCATCTCCCCCCGCCAATTTTTCCTCTTTGGGGCTAATTTTAGTGGCGCTGACCTTTTTCTGGTATCTGGTATGGAGGAGAGAAACACCCACCCGACCACAGCTGCTGTCTGGTGAAACAAGAGCTGCCAAAAGCCCGCTTGTCACAACATAAACTCTCACGTGGCTTCGGAGCCCCCCCCTAAACCCTACTCCTGTTCTTTTTTTCTATGTGGCTATTTCTGTCTGATCTTGTGCCCATGCTGCTTGAAGGTCAACATAGGTGTGAGATTGTATATCTGACAGAAGAAGATAAATTAGTGCCGTATTGTGTGTAAATGAAGATGTTTGTGACTCTCAGGTATGAACGCTGCTGTGAGGGCCACGGTCAGAGTTGGGCTCTACACCGGAGCCAAGGTCTACTTTGTTCACGAGGTACTGGGCTGCCTGCAGATGACCACACACAAGTTCATCGTATTGATCACAAGCGAGACGTGATCAGCAGCAGATGAACGGTGTGCACTGTGAAAGAAATGTGTGTCTGTGCTGCAGGGCTACCAGGGCCTGGTGGACGGAGGTGACAACATTCGTCCTGCCACGTGGGAGAGTGTGTCCATGATGCTCCAGCTGGTAAGTTTAACACGCTCAGACTCACCAAACACTTGCATCAGGAGGAAACCAAACAAGCAAACATAAAAAAAAAATAAAAGGAACATTGCTTTAAAGAACCAGACTACTCCATTCAAAGTAAAAAGATGACCAAAAAGGGTTCTAAAGTCCTCTCCATCCAGCCCTCGATATCTTCAAATTAAACCTAAAATAATTCTGTACAAAACAGTTTTTTAATTAAAGACCAAGCATTCCTTGAAGGAATGCATATCCCCCGCTGCCTTTCACGTCAGAGTTTTAGACTGATTTGATCTTATGATGAAATTTGACAAAAGTTATTACTGTTTTGGTCAAACTTTTTAAATGACATCTCTTGTGATATTGAAAGATGTCACTTAATACGTCATGTGAATGACTCACTTTAAATTTTTAGTTCAGTGTGTGTAGAATTGATTGAGTTACAGCCATTTTGGTGTTGGCTAATGTTGTTTAGCTGTGGCAGCCATCTTGAGTTGGACTGGTTAACCAGTTGTAGATGTCTGTTCGATGAATGTTTTCTGAAAATTTCATTCAAATTAGTCCAGTGGTTTATGTGATATGTCGGTAACAGACGCACAGACACAGGCAAAAACATGATTGCCCACTTTCACCTTTTGGTGGCATTCGATAATAGTGAAACACGAGCTGAGTTACAAAACACAGAACTTCTGGGACAATGTGCTTCGGAGAGACCAGATCAACGTGATGCGCTGTGATGTGCTTTGTAAAAAACAAAACACAGAGGTGGACGGCTGATGGTTTGGGCTTGTTTTCCAGCCAGAAGGACCCATGCAGTCATCGACCCACTCGTAAAATCTTTTATTTTTGTAGGAATGTAGTGTAAAAGGTTTGTCCATCTTCTAAATAAGTACATTAATCAGTGTTACTTTTAGGTACACTTGTACTGAGTGAATGAACAGTGTGGCTGACATGAATAAACTCTGTTTTATTCTTGCTGAGATGTACTTTTCCTTTTTTTTCATGATCCAAACTGACCTTTAAATCGTGAACTTCTCCTCCAGAAGCTTTGAGATTTTCACAGGGATCAGAGGTTCTTATAACACGATACTCGTATTCTGATTGACGACAGCCGACTCAGCCAAATGACTGAAGGATGGTGAAGTCCGTGGTTAACATTTCTCTCATCTCTGGTGTCTAAAAAAAGTCTCCTGGAATGAATGAGCCAATGAGTGGACGTGATATGTTGCCTCTGCCCTTGGAAGATGTGACATCACTTGCAGTGAATTTATGACTTCCTAATGAGTTGCTGTACACACTGATGGCTGAAATCTGCGCCAGACGTCTTTCTTCGGAGCCGGAAAATGTCAGTGTGTCAGTAAACAGGTTCTCCTCTCTGCGTGTAACAGGGAGGCACTGTCATCGGCAGCGCTCGCTGCAAGGACTTCAGAACCAGGGAGGGCCGTACTAAGGCGGCCTGTAACCTGGTGAACCTCGGGATCACCAACCTGTGCGTGATCGGAGGTGACGGCAGTTTGACCGGAGCCAACGAGTTCAGGACTGAGTGGAGCGGCCTGTTGGTTGACCTGGTCCGAGCCGGTAAAGAAACAAGAAGCACAAATCTGTGAAAGCTTTCAGCCTCCTCAATTCATGACTAGTTTTATAGGTTTATATACAAATGTTCCTTTAATAAAAAAGCATATAACGTTTCCTTTTCTGTGCAGGTAAGATTACACAAGAGGAAGCCAAGAAATCGTCCCACTTGAACATTGTTGGCATGGTCGGCTCCATCGATAATGATTTCTGTGGCACTGACATGACCATCGGCACTGACTCCGCCCTGCACCGCATCATTGAGGTGCTGGACGCCATCACTACAACTGCGCAGAGGTCAGAGGTCATTCTCCGAACTAAGTCAGATCAGATTGTTGCAGCATCTGTGTGGCAGTTAAGCTCTCGTATTTGTTTTCTTTGGACATAGTGAGAAAATTACTGTATATATTTATCCTAACAGTTTGCTGTGGCTGTAAAGAAACTATCAACATCTGGAAGTGATGAGGTTTTGTATTTTGCAGCCACCAGAGGACTTTCATACTGGAGGTGATGGGCCGACACTGTGGGTCAGTACTTTGTGCTTGATCTGTTCATTTCTGTAACACTTCTTAAAAATAACCTATTCAACCAAAGTGTTGTACAAAGTATAAACTATCACCTGTTACATAGATCATGCACAGAGCATGTGTTGGGGATGACTCTAAGCTAGTACCACACCAGATTTTAGCTCAGCATCTGTATAACTGACTGAATTATAGTCTTTTTTTTTGTATTTAAGGTCAATTAGTTGTGGCAGCCATTTGAATTGAGTCATCTCCAAAAATGAATCTGTTGCACACCCAATGATTACTTTTTGAGTTTCATTTAAATCTGTCCAATGGTTGATGAGATATTTAGCATGTTTTAAATAAGCTATGTTTGTTTGTTACACCTTGTTGCCATGGTAAGCCATTGTTGCTGACATGGCGTTGAAGCAGAGGCACTACTTCCATGAACACAAATGCTCACTTAGTTCAGTTGCTGCTTGTTTATCGGTGTGTTTTCATTGCGTTGCTGCAGGTACCTGGCCCTGGTGACGGCTCTGGCCTGTGGTGCTGACTGGGTTTTCATTCCCGAGATGCCCCCAGATGAAGGCTGGGAGGATCACTTGTGCAGGAGGCTGACAGATGTGAGTTTGTTTATTTGCAGACGGTGGCATTCATGCGTTCTCCTCGTAGCTTCTGATTGGGATCTATAAACACACACTCACATCTTTTTGCTGACTGCATTTTGAAAAATATTCCAGCAAAGAGCCAGAGGCTGTCGTCTGAATGTGGTTATTGTAGCCGAGGGTGCGATGTCCAGTGACGGCAAACCCATCACCTCTGATCAGATCAAAAAGGCAAGCTTCTGCTTCTGGAATAAGTTTTACTTGGGTAAGTTGCTAAATATTAACTGGGGTTTAATTTGTTCCTCAGCTGGTCACCGACAGGCTCAGCTTTGATACCCGCACCACCGTTCTCGGGCACGTACAACGAGGAGGAACACCCTCGGCCTTCGACAGGATCCTGGTGACTATCAGCATGTGCAGAACTCGCAGCTCCACCTGTTCTCGCGCAAAGCTGGTGAGCCAAGTGTTTGTGTCATCCAGGGCAGCAGGATGGGCGTGGAGGCGGTGATGGCGCTGCTGGAGGCCACTCCGGAGACTCCCGCCTGTGTGGTCAGCCTGTCCGGGAACCAGGCCGTCCGGCTGCCGCTCATGGAGTGTGTGCAAGTGGTGCGTCAGATTCTGTTCCCCATTCAGAGCGCGCTGCATTATTCGTGGTCTTTACAAAAAGGGGTTTCCTCAGTGCTCCTCACACATTCTTCTTCTCACAGACCAAAGATGTGACTGCTGCCATGGCTCAGGGTAAATTTGACGAAGCCATCAAGCTCAGAGGAAAGTACGTATCGTCATCTGAAGTGCCCCCCTGATTTGTAATATAAGCATCCTGTCCTGTTTGTGTTAGTATTAAATATGTCATGAATTAGTTGGTGTATTGGAATAAAGCTCTCAGTAAACAACCTCTGGATGTACACCTGCAGCTATTTAGCTTTTGAAGTCAACCCATTAAAGATGGCTGCCACAGCTGAGCGACCTTAGCAAACACAGAAATGGCCGCAACTCAGCCAGTTTTCAGGATACTGAGCTGAAAATTGACGTGACTGTGGCTGAGCATCGTCCCCAACACATACTGTGAGCTCTACACGGCGCCCAATATTTTGACTTTAAACCTTGCTTTGGCATTATTTGTTGACATCAACCCTTTTTGCCTTTTATTTTAATCAATATTATTCAAGTATTTAACTGCTTCTGGATAAAAAGGGAAACAGATTTAATGTAATTTCATCTCCTACTTGAGCTTGTATTTTTGTGTATGTACATAGATCAGTTGTTTTTTTGTCATTTACAGCTGGTATGAAATGCTGCTACTCATTGTTCAACCAAAACAACAACAAAAAATGAACACAAAACACCAGTGTTAACCTCACTGCACTGGCTCCAGGACTTATTTAAAGACTTGATGAGTGGTTTTTAAAGTTTTAAGAGGTTTGGCTTCATCTTATACGTATGATGTTTTTTAAATCATCATAATACAACTAAAAACAGAGGTCAACCAACCATATAGTGCTCCAATATAAATATCCATATCTAACTATAAAAGCCGACACTTTTTCAGTTTCCACCCCTGATTTGTGGATTAATTAACCTGAATCTCAGCTCAGAGCTTTGATCCTTTCAAGGTGCCATGAAAAACTGTTGTTTCTTAATATTACCTCCCAGTAATAATCTAAGTTAGAACAAAGATGTTTCAGCTGCTCTTGTTGTTCTCACAATGTTCCTCACTCAAACTGACTGGATTTGCAGGAGCTTTGAGAATAACTGGAACACGTACAAGCTGCTGGCTCACATAAATCCCCCTGACGTTAAGGTGAGCATCCCCTCCCTTTGTCGCCAGACTCTGACCACAGCTGTTATAATAATCCAGAAGGAAAATATGAAATATGTCTATGATCTGACCCTTCGGTGGTTTCCTTTAACCACAGAGCAACATCAACATGGCTGTTATGAACATCGGCGCTCCCTGTGCCGGTATGAACGCTGCGGTCCGTGCGACGGTCAGGATGGGAATCATCCAGGGTCACAACATGTTTGCTGTCCATGATGGGTTTGATGGTCTGGCTCACGGACAGGTACGCTCACTGCCCACTTTTATGAAGGTCTGGGACTCTCATATGGGATTGTGCATGACTTTATTTTCAAGGTTTGCTCAAACTGGCTGCAGTTCTGTGATTTATTCATCAAGAAAAGCTGATCTTTGTTTAAAACTGTGGTGTGACAGGGGGCGGGCGATATATATTCCTCCAAAGAATGCTCGGCCTTTATATAATTCATATTAAAACATTCATGTCTGTAATAATAATATTTTGTGATATTTAACTGACATAAAACAAAACATTTGGGCCTGTTCAAAAAATAACTGTTTCATTAAACTTATTCAAACTGATATTATTCCCATTCTCCAAGGTCTAAATTAACTAAATATACCAGTTACTTTGATCTTGGACCTCAGCTATGCCTGCCTCAAGAGCCATGTAGTTTTATTGTTGGCGTTTTTCAAAAACACTGCAAAAGTATGTCCTTGTTTTCATTGTAGCTTCCCAGAGATTGATGCTATAGCATTGAAAGTGGTACCAAATGATAGCTAATAAATTTTTCTTGCATAGGGTATAAAACACATAAAGACCTGTGTAAATTTGAACTAATTTTGATGCACATACATATTATTGATGCTTGGAAAGAATGACATTCATATGATACAAATATTGTGTAAGAAACTGTCACTAATACGTGTATTGTCACTTGTTCAATGTGGCTTTCTTGAAACTGTCAAATTTGTTCCTGTGGTACTCCACAACTTCTAGTACGCAGCTTCTCCGCTCTGGGTCAGTTGTGATCTGAGTCGCAAAGTCAGTCATCATTTTCACACCTCTCTCAGCCACATCATTGGTCACTTTCACTGACCTCACAAACTTCTGTGCATTCCTGTAGCTGTCATTGTCTTCCCAAATAGTCCTCAAATGCTTTAATTTACTAAACTAAACAAAAACTCTGAGGTTGTAGTAATGACAAATGAATCTTAACAGATTGAACCCATCAACTGGAACACAGTGAGCGGCTGGATTGGAAAAGGAGGTTCAATGTTGGGAACCAAGAGGTGAAAAAAGTGTTTAATTTTCAAATATTTGGCAACATATCTACCGAGCTAAATGTAAGTCTATGTTTCCTTTAAGAACTCTTCCAGGAAAACTGTTAGATGAAGTCAGCCAGAACTTAGCCAAGTTCAACATCCACGCTTTGGTGATCATTGGAGGATTTGAGGTAAAGAAAAACACAACAAAAAACAAAACATCAGCTGTCTTGTAAAGGTTGGTTGCTCTGTCTCTCTGGCTCTGTGGTGTAACAGTAAGTTAAGCAGGAAGCAAATCAACACACTAACCTTCCTCTCCTGTCCTGCTGCAGGCCTACGTTGGAGGTCTGGAGCTGGTTCAGGCCAGAGAGAATTACGAGGAGATGTGCATTCCCATGGTGGTCATCCCTGCCACCGTCTCCAACAATGTTCCCGGCTCCGACTTCAGCATCGGCGCTGACACTGCTCTCAACACGATCACCTCCGTCAGTGGTCAAGTAGGACAAAACACTCTAATGCAATGAAAAGTAAACAGTTTAACACGTTTTCTTTTGTTTCTCTGCAGACCTGCGACAGAATCAAGCAGTCTGCAGCCGGGACGAAGCGCCGCGTCTTCATTGTCGAGACGATGGGAGGATACTGCGGCTACTTGGCCACCATGGCCGGTCTGGCTGCCGGGGCCGATGCTGCTTACATCTTTGAGGACAAGTTCACCATCAGGGATCTGGAGGTGGGATTAGAGCCTTTCAGGTTTAGATCACAACATACATCAGTTTAAAAGACATAAAAGAAAAGCCAAACAGTCCTCAGCATTCCTGAAACTATCATCAGAGAAAGATGTGCACCATAGATTAGTTTTGAATAAGAAAAAAGGGCCAGTGTGCTGGATTATCTCTTGCATTTTCTCCAGTTTTGATATGTGAAAGATTCTGCAGCATGAGCAATCCTGTTGTTTGTTTTTTTTGTGTTCCCTGAAATTTGGAGTGCAGATGAACGTACAGCATCTCCTAGAGAAGATGAAGACGACGGTGAAGAGAGGCTTGGTTCTCAGGTGGGTTTTGCTCAGGTGAAGAAAACAAGACAGTTGCAGCAGAAACAGCAGGAATATTAAAGCTCAAAACAGCATTTTTCTGGACTTCTCCAAAGCACTGACACACACGCACGTTGTGGCTCATGCTCATGTTTTAATTAGGGTTTCAAATATGTTAGTGAATTTATTTTACCTTTTGACTTATAAATTAAAGCTTTTCACTCATTCTGTTTTTAGAAGACACATGTCTGTGTCCATTTTCATTTAGAGTAGACAATTTTAGCTGAAAGTACTGATTTAGTTTAACCTGTTTACCAGATCAAATTATGAACTGAATTTTGCTCCCCTGGTTTAAGTTTTACCATCACTGGTTAAAAATAAAAATCCCATTATTCATGGCTCCTGCACTTCAAATCAAAACTACAAAAATAACTGTAACTCACATGAAGTCACATGTTCTCTGAAGTTTTTTTTTCCTTTCGTAGAACAGCAGAAAAACACGTTTGAATAATGTTCCTTTCCTCCGTCTCCAAAAAGGAATGAAAACTGCAGTTCTAACTACAGCACTGACTTCATCTTCAACCTGTACTCCGAGGAAGGCAGAGGAGTCTTCGACTGCCGTAAGAACGTCCTCGGACACATGCAACAAGTGAGAAAGAAGCATCTAGAATACAAGCGGCACACTTTATTTATTTATTTTCCTGTTTTTTTTTTTAAATACTGCATTGTAATTGTCGTCATCTGACTGCAGGGTGGCACGCCAACACCCTTCGACAGAAACTTTGGGACAAAGATGGGCGCCAAGTCTATTCTGTGGTTGACTGAGAAGCTCAAGGAGTGTCACAGGCACGGTATGTGCACCTAAAACCAAACTCTTCATTCGCTGATGAACAACAGAATTAAGAACTGGTAAAAACAGGCTTTTTTTCTTGTTTTAAGGAAGCAGGTTTAAACAATGTGAACCATTGTTTAACCACTGCGTAGTCAGTGAGCTGAAAGCAGGAAAACATGATCAAATGTCCAAGTGACTTTGATCCTAGAAATTACTCAGAAAATAGCTTGCAGAACATGACAAAGAGGCCTGTGTTCAGGCTTCTAAAATAATGTCCTTAAGGTCAAGAATCTGTGGAATGTGGTGGAAAAATAATCCATAGTGGTTCCAGCTCATAACTCACAGGATAAGAAAGGGTGTGCTGCCATCTTGGGGTCAGATAACACAGTTCGCCTTCAGATGTCTTGTGTTTTGGCAGGTCAGAGTGATTTTCTTAACTATTAGCTGGTGGTTGTAATGTTCTGGCAGGTAAGCACATAAAGCCAACAGCAGGCACACTGTTAGTCTAATTTTAAGGCATTTGTACCCAGTTGTGACTCGACTGTATGTTGCTTTGTACTCCCACATAATCTACTTTGCAGCATTGTGTTCTGTTAGTACAGTAGATAAGAATTACACAACAGATTAACTGTTTGCTGGTCACTCAGGTCGTATCTTTGCAAACACGCCGGACTCCGCCTGTGTCCTGGGCATGAAGAAGAGGTCGCTCACCTTCCAGCCTCTGGTGGACCTGAAGGCAGACACAGACTTTGAGTAAGATGTTCCCCGACTGCACCAACTACAGCATCAGCTGCAACAATAACCCCCCTCGTCTGTTTTTACTGCAGGCACCGGATCCCAAAGGCACAGTGGTGGCTGAAGATCAGGCCCATCATGAAGATCCTGGCCAAGTACGACATCAAACTGGACACGTCTGAACGCGCCGACATGGAGCACATCATCAACAAGAGGGTCCCCGTCAGGAAGTAGACTCAGCTGGAGCACATGAGCGAACAGAGGAGGTGCTTTCTCCTCCGTTTCCTGTTTATAATAAGAGAGCTGCTGTCTCCTTCCTGTCCTGAATGTGTGCTTTCTCTGAAATTCTGTTTTTCTAAAATGTTACAGAACAAGTTTTCAAGAAAGTGAAAAGCTGAGATGAAACTAAAGATGTTTAAAAGTACTGAATTGACAAATTGCATTTAAAACTGTTAATAAACAATAAACCAGAACTTGAATGACAGATGGCACATAAGCATATTTTTGTATTTGAAAATAGTAAAGTTCAAACAGGAATTAACTAAAAAAAATGTAGCATTGGTGTAAGGCATTGTACATTTAAAACAAGTAATTTCTTTTTTTTTGCCACACAAGAGATCATATTTTACAGGAGCCATGGGAATTTTAGAAGAATTATTATTATTTGTTTGTTTTGTTTGTGTTTTATTCAGGCATAAAAGGCTCCTAAACTCAAGAACTAAACCAGCGTTGGAGACACAAACGGGTCATGTTAGTGGGATAGATATAAATCAGCTCAAAGATGGGTCTGATTGAACAAGTTTAACACAGCTTTTAAAGATTTTAAAATACACAAAAATTGGAGAAAATGTTTATTTTTACATTGTCCTTGCTGTCTTTAGCAGTGGTTCCCAAACTTTTAGACTTCTGTCCCACAAAATGGCAGCAGCAGAAACTTGCAGCCTCATCTACCTCTGATTTAAGTGTACAAACATTATTATGGCACAAACTATTATTGTATTTTATATCAGTTTATGACTGTTTTCATATCATAGAACAATTCTTCTTTTAATTTAATTTTATTTTTGATGATGGTTTCAAGACCCTTCACTTGTTTCACAGCCCAAAGCGAGGTCCCGACCCCAACTACCATACCTTTTTTGTATTTCTCTTTCATTTTTCCTAAAGACATGACTTACAGATGCTTTTCGTCTGCTGTAGATATATTTTTAGACTTCACATTTCTTCTTTTGCACAAATTACACAACATGCTGTCTTTGTCTGGTACAAGAACTGGACAGAAAATTAGTTTTAAACAAAAAAAAGAAGCCAAACTTCAAACTCCTGAGGTTTTTTTTTTTTTAATTCAACAGAAAGCTTGTGGAAATAATAATCAAGATCACTAAAAGTATTACAAAACAAGCCTGGTTCTTTCAATAACATATAAAAGAAATAAAGTTTAAAACTTTTGCACAGTTCGTAATAATTAAAGCATCCCCAAAAAAATGATGGAGCAACACTGAACTTGTTTGGTTAATTTAAACAGGGTTAAAAGTCATAAAATAGTTGGAGCAGGTGCCCAGTGACACAAGCGTTGAAAAACTACAGGAAGCGGAAGCGGAAACGGTTTCCTCAAAGGTCACCGAGAACGCGCGGTGGCAGCCGGGACGTTGGCGGACTGTGTGCCTGCGCCGAGGAAAGCTGCATGTCCCCAGTGTCCGCTCCGGTCGCCCGGTTAGGAATGCGTCTGACGAAGCCGGTCCGTGGTGTAATATTTGCTTAAACGCCAGCGGGGACTGCGCTTCGAGACGAGTCATGGTTTTCGCGTCACTTGTGCCGTTAGCATCGTAGCGCGCGAGCTCGATTCATTGAGCTAGCTGCCGTTAGCCCCCGCGACGTTGATTCATAGCACGCGCTAGTCGGTTGGGAGCTACTTCGAGGTGTGCTGAGACCAGGAGACGAAGCCGACTTTGACTGCTTGAACACTACCCGGCGTTTGTGACAGAGGAGGAGGCGGGGGGAGGAGGTGGTGGCGGTGGGGCCGGGAGAACGAGACGGGGTGGAAGTGAGTCAGGAGCGGCTGATGAGTTCAGACCAGAGCGGAGAGCCGCCGCTGCTGCAGGAGGAGGCTGATCCCGGACCGAAGAGCGGTGGGAAGGACGAGGCTCCGCTGGGGGGCGAGGGAGGCTCGAGCGGCATGGTGAGTGAGGCCTCATTTAGCTAGTTAGCTAAGTGGCTAAGCGACTCCTGCTCACCGGAGACCCATTTGCTCAGTACACCCCCCTCTCTGCGGGATGAGTAGTATTTATCAGACAAGAGCTAAAATTAACCCGAAGACAGCGAATGCCACACTGGGTCATATTTAGTCTAATTTCGACTTTCTGGGTCGGTGTTGTGGCAACAGACTTTAAACTGCAGCCATCTCAAAGCGAGTGAATTTACGCACTGATCATTAGCCACCGCTAACTCTAGCGTAGCCACCACATCAGGCACGCTTATTAAGTAGTTTGCTGAGTAATCATTAGCCTGGAAGTTAAAGTTTTGACGCAGCTATAGAATTACAGGGTCGGAGCAGAAAGCCTCTCACTCGGTTATTTGTATTTATTAGTGCCTGGTCCGCACTCCGGTGTGCTGGCTGAAAGGTAGACATTCATTCACTATGGTGTTGTGTGTGTTTGGCTAAATGGCGATATGGGGGGGGGGGGGGGAGCTAACCCTAGCTTGGCGCAGCGACATGCGTTGGAAATACCTGGCCTTTGCTGCGGAGCGCGGTCAGCTGACACTCGGCCTCCCCACCACCCCCACCCCCATTCGGCCTGTGACACACCAGCACGCTTTCTTTGTAACCGTGTGTCAAGTTGCACACGAAATGTCCTTGCCTGTTTTGAATGACAGACCGAGGCCGGATTGGTTGGGTGTGCATCCATTTCTCGGGTGCAGAGAGCTGCTTCAGCAGCAGCAGCAACAACAACAACAACAAAAAGACTGCAGGATCTTGTTAGCAGGTGGCAATGCCAAAATGGGAAGCCACTAAAAGTGATAGTTTACAATTTAAGAAGTTGGTGTAGAGCTGTCATTCACTTCTCTGTGGGCAAAGACTTCATCAGACAACAAAACCTACTTCCACAAGCTAAAAGAACAACTACTACATAGGTGGATCGTGCACGAACAAACATAGCTCTGTGATGTTGATTTTAAATAGTCAAACTAGTTATTTATTTCTGTTCTGGAAACATTTGCAAGGCATGGTCATTTGTTTAATCATTTTTACTAAGCTTGAATGTGTTCATACAACAGATTTTTATTTTGCAGTCAGGCCTTCTGCGCTTTGTTTCTCTGCCTGCATGTCGCCTAATGGCAACAGCATCATTGTTTGGTAAATAAAACATAATTTTTTGAATTTTCTGTATCTAAAATTCTTTTAAATTGAAGTAAATTACAGTTAAATAAAACCTGCCAACAAAACTGTACAATCTTGTAGATTTGTCAATGAAACGGTTAGTTTCCACATCCACGCGTTACAGTGTTGATGTTGAAAGCGAACATTGTGAAAGCTGAATTTGTATAAGGCAATGCTGTGTGTGGCCTGGTTCTGTTTTCTTTTTCTTTTTTTGCAGGGTTGTGTTAATTTTTTTGTTATTTTTGTTTCCCGCTGATCACAGATAAATATTTAAAGTTTGATCAAATTGTCACATTTACCTGTTTTTAAACTTAATATTTTCATTTTGTTTCCTCCATTTATTTAATCCAGATTCTAGTTTTTGTTTGTGTCTATTCTGATGGTTTTGCCTTTGTGGCTAAAAGCTCTTTTTTTACAGGATAATGTACGCTGCCAGTCTGGTAGCTGCTATGACGTCAAACCTTTCTGTAAACAAAACACTAAAAACACGATATCCTTCTGGCGTCGAACTTTGATAACAGGCTGCGTTTCTTTCCCTTCTTTTTATCCTTTGTGTGTGATTAAAATACATGATATGCCTAGAATACAAACACCAGCCGACTTTAAATGTAGACAGGAGTTGGAACCTGATCACCTGATGCTGCAGTTTTATTTTATTTTCCCTCTCTTTTCTTTTGAAGGTCACCTCAAAGGGTGCTGGTTTGAACCCAAATGCCAAGGTGTGGCAGGAGATCCCCGTGGCCCCCAGCGAGGCTGTTCCCAGCAGTCCTCATTGGCCTCCATCGGACATCAGTGAGTATGCCAAACCTTTCTGTGTCCAGAATTGCAAATTAAAGCACTTCCAGTGTTTGAATGCATGGTTTGAGCCAACGTTTGTGTTCTTATAAGCTTCAGTCATAGTTTCTTTTTTAGCTGTTTTAATTGACAAGGCGCATAGTTTCAACTATCTGCTGCTCTTTCTGAATCAAAAGTTTGTGCACCTTGTGGACAGGTTACTCAGAGCCTTCGTCAGCTGGGTGCAAGCAGTACACTGTGGGATACACCGCCTTGGGTGACAGCAGCTCCACAGCAACAGCTGAGATAGCAGTAAATGGAATGGACCCTCAAGAGTTGGGCTTTTCCCCCGCCGAGTCCACGACGGGGAGCTCAGGTCAGTCCTGTCGCCTCGCATGCCGTCATCTCCACACATGGCTGCTGCGCAGGAGATTGCGCTGCTCTTAATGCATTAGAAAGTGATAAGGATCGGATGGGGATATAAAATGTCACGTGCATTGAGATGCCCTTGAGTGTCAAACAACCTCCGTGGTTTAAAGGCAACGCCGTCCTGTGAGTTTTGCCGTTGCGGCGTTCTGAGCGTGTACCATCTGTTGATCAAGAACAACTGATCAGCTCCTAGTCTCGTGTTTGACCTCCAAGTTAAGTTTGTCTTGTAGCTTTGTGAAACGTGGTTCGCACACAGATTGTTTGGGCACACCTAACCCATGCGGCAGTTTAATGTCATCTGAGAGAACCTAAACTTTTCCCTTCTGTAGAACGGTAAGCCTAGTCCCTCCTTTGTTTGTTAAAACTTGTAGGTTTTTCAACATGTTTACCTTCTCCTTTACATACAAGGAGGGTGTTGGGAAGGAACTGGTTGACTAAAGCACCACCACTATTGCATTCAACTCATAAAATAATTTGACACTGTTTTTAATTTAACACTGTTGTCACACTACAGCTTCCTAAAACCTATTTTTATTGAGTTGTGCCGTGCGACGACGGTTTTTGCAGCAAAGCATAAGCTGGGTGAGCTTGTGTGCGGGCAGCAGTCAAAGTTCAACTCAAAGGAACTTTGACCGTTCTGTGATGCGATGAATACCCACATTCCCAGCAGAAATGAGCTCTCCAGCCAGGCGTGGAAGGTAAAAACCACCGGCCTGATATCGTGCGTCTGGTTTCCCTCAGTCAGGCGCGAGTTTGCACCTGCTTGTTTGCACCTGCTTGTTTGCACCTGCTTGTGCAAGAATGAGTTTGACATCCGGGTAAATGTGTCTTACCTGGGAACCTTTTCTGGGACATAATAAATTGCAGGAATGACAACATCGATCCAATCACTGGTCTGAATTATAGCCTTTACATGCTTTAGCTCACATTCAAGGATTAAACTACATTGAAATGTATGGAAGCTCACAGCTCAGTGGTCTGCAACTTTTACAGTCAAAAGAGCCATTTCTGCCAATAAAACTATATACAATAAAGCTAAATAAAACCCACCCAGTTACAACACATGCTTACATCTTTATTAAAGGTAACACAACTCATTAAGTGTTTTTCTAAATGCTACACAGAAAAACTATTGCTTATTACATTTTAAATAAGAGCTGTAATAAATGCTCACACCTTTTAAAAACAAGTTGTACAGCGGCAGATCTGCCTCGTTGAGGTTTGTGTCAAATATCAAGTTCATTGGTGGATAAACTTCTGTTAAACGGTTGCTATTCTGAGCAGAAGTTTACCCATCATGATTAAGAACAAAAAGCGTAATGGTGCAACAGATACTGGAAGTGATGTGACGTTTGTAAACAGAATAGCATCAAGCAAACAATTATTTTAGGTCTGGAAGCCAAAGCAGAAAACATACAAACTGCTGCTTCTTTGCAGAACTTCACAAAAAAAAACACGAGCAGTAAAAAATAATTTGCTTTTAATGTTAACATAAATGACATGTTTGCATCTAAACTAGTTGTGTAATCGATTGCTCTACTGCAGCGAATTGATGTTCAGATTGTGACTGTTTGTGGCCAATCGTCAAACCATTTGTTTATTGCTTGATTGTGTTTAAACATTTTTATATTTCTGCTCAACAGATTCTAAAACCGAAGAACAACAAATGTCCTCCGAGAGTCTACGAGAGTCTCTGAAAAAAGAGCTTGAATTTTATTTTTCTAGGTAAGAGCGCAGCACGCAACGATTTCAAAAGTGGATTCTTGCGTCGTGAGTCAACGTGAGGCTAATTCTGTTCTCGTGCACTTCAGAGAAAACCTCTCCAAGGATTTGTACCTCATGTCCCAGATGGACAGCGATCAGTTTGTCCCTATTTGGACTATAGCCAGCATGGAGGGCATCAAGGTCCTGACCACTGACATGGACCTCATCCTGGATGTGTTGAGATGTAAGTCGAAGCTTGAGGACGATGCGTCCATTCAGGTTAAATGTGTCTAAATATATATTCTTGTGTGACTCTGTAGCCTCTCCTATGGTACAAGTGGATGAGAAGGGGGAGAAGGTACGACCCAATCACAAGAGATGTATTATCATCTTGAGAGAAGTCCCAGAAACCACACCCGTTGAGGTAAAGCCAAGCTGTTCAGACACTTACTGGAAAGCATTGAATTAAAGTCGAAGTTCACTTAAAGTGAGAATTTGTTTTTGGGTTCACAGGAAGTTGAGTCATTGTTCAAAAACGACAACTGTCCGAAGGTGATAAGTGTTGAGTTTGCGCACAACAACAACTGGTACATCACATTTCAGTCGGACACCGATGCTCAGCAGGTGCTGCTGCTCAAACTTCACCTTTTTTTTTTTAATCATTGTGTTGAGTTTTAATTTTAAAATTCAGTGGAGCGTGTCACAATATGACTCTCTGCTGTTCTCTTCCAGGCGTATAAGTACTTAAGAGAGGAAGTAAAGACATTTCAGGGAAAACCCATCATGGTGTGTAAAAATGAACAGTTGCTTTACAAAAGGTTTTTATTTATTTATTTTTTTTGGTAAAGGGTTTGGGTCATTTTCTTATGTTTTCCCCTCCTCGTTTGTTTGCCGACAGGCCAGGATAAAGGCCATCAACACGTTTTTTGCAAAGAATGGTTATCGCAGTATGGACAGCAGCCTGTACACCCAGCAGAACCAGAACCAGTCCCAGTACAGCTCTCCGCTTTACATGCAGCACGTGTACCCCCAGCAGCAGTACCCAGTTTATGGCATTGTCCCTCCCACCTGGACACCCACACCCTACTTCGAAACTCCTCTGGTGAGAATTTACTTGCACCTCTGATGAGGGACATTCGACTATTTGTTCTCACACAACCTGGTGTTTTTAACAACTCGTTCGTCTTTTTCTCTTCGTGTTCGCTGTTCGTGGTTTTAGATGTAGATATTTACATATTTACATATAGAGGGCATGACTTAAAGCTCTCATTTTGACATAATTAGGACAGCAGCAGTAGCTGCAGAAATGGTTAGGATTTGGTAAAAATGCTACCTTTTCTCTCTGAGCAGGCACCATTTCAGAACAGCAGCTTTGTGAATGGATTCGGCTCTGCGGGACACTACAAAACAAGCTCCACTGCTCTTAATATAGCTCGCCCATTCAACAGAAACCGGTAAGCATCTTACATATTTTATTTCTTTCTCCTCAAATCTGAGCTTGCCCTTCTCATATACGTACTGGAAACTGTGGCGTATTTACCACTTGTCAGTGTTTGCATGCCAAGTTAAACTGTGAACATCGGATCATCTGCAATGCAGTGTTGTCTAAAGATAATGTAACCTCACCAGGGAACTGCTCTTCACCTCAGGTTTTCTTACTGTCCCCACAGTGTCCCTCTCTATTCAAGAAAGAATGTAATAAATGCCTTCAGGTACCACCATTACACTGTATAATAAGCTTCATCGCTACCCTCATGTTTTACCATACTGCTGCAGCCAAATGACTAAATCCATAGCTTGGGCCACGCCCGCTGACAGTCAGATTTATTTATGTTAATCCTTTCCATTGATGCGAGGATGTGTGGTGCCTTTTTAATGAATAGTCTGGGTTTGTCATGTCATTTGATAAACGCCACCTGCAGTTTGATTTTTGTTTTCAGTAGTTACGGGCTCTTAGCTCCAAACACATCCTCTTTGCATTGATATTAATGCATACATCACCTTAACTGTTTACCTCCATCTCCGCTTATCTCTCATTTTGTTTTATGTTGTTATCATTGTTTTTTTTATCAGCTTAATCAGGGTTAAGAGCTGGTTGTTGGGTCACTTCTCTTTAAATCAAGATGGCAGCTTGTTCGTATAGTCTGGGAGAATCTGACAAAGAGATATCTGCGACCCGATGATGAGATCACGATGCGCATAGAGGGATAACGGGAGGAAGTAACTGGCTTTGCTTCTCTCTCTCTTTCCCTCCTCTCTTTTCCACCTCTCTGCTCTTTCTTGTCAAAGTCGGCTGCTTCACTCCCTTCCCAGTGAGCGTTCAGATTATGAGATCTGAGGGTCAAAGACTGAAATGAAGACAAAAAAAAGTTAGATTTGTAAAGCCTGACCAGTTCTTACCTGGTGTTATCTCTGCTTGTTGACTTTGATTTGTTGCAGTCTTTCATTGCTTCAACCAGTCATGAGCACCACTGAGTCCAAAATCCACCTGCATGTCTACATTTAGTTTATTAATGCAGCATGTAGTTTTGATTTGTCCAGAAAACTCAAATTGTTTCGTTCCTCCATTGAGGATCATTGAAATCATTTGCATGTTGCTGTTTTCTATATGTTGTGTGCAATGAATCACTGTTTGCCGTTTAATACAGTAAGTTAGCATGAAGTCATTAAATGGTTGTTTTGGAAATAAAAGCTACTGAATGTTTTCCAACATTTTACAATAGTGAGAGCAGTTTAAGTGCCCTGTCATAACTTATTCTACATTACAAAACAGTTTTTTTTCTCTAAATTATAGTAAATGCATCACGTTTCTGGTGACTATCCTCATTCAGTGAAGAAATCAGGGAATCAGTTTTGAAATTAAAGACTTTTTCTTTTAAAGAAGTCAGGAAGTTTTCTTATAAATGAACTTGCAAGAAAGTAGAACCATCTTCCCCCCTGTGACTTTCTCCCCCTCCCTGTTTACAAGGAACCGCTGATTGCCCGTACGTGTCGTGAGCGCTTCAAGCCAACGCTGTTGCTCACTTTCAATTTTTTTTTCTTTGTTGCAACAGAAACCACGTGAAGCCCCAGGTGAGATCAGCCGAGGTGTCGCCTGCGTCTGTAACACCGGTCCCGTTGGAGAGTCTGACTGGACTGCGCAGCCCGCAGCCGTCACTCATAGCCGCCGCTAACGCGGTCCAAACAACCGCTGACCTGAGCTCGGCGTTTTCACAGCTCTCCTCCTCTTCCTCGTCTTTGGATCCGAGTGATGACACTGGCACAGCTGGACGTGGAAGGTAGATTTAAACTTAATTCTTTAACGTTTTGGGTGACGGTGGCTCGATGTCTCCAAACTCAAACTGGTTGCAGTCTGGTGTTAACAGAAACAACTTTCCTATAAAAACAATATGGATCTGTGTTAAAGTGCGTGCAGAATGGTCGTAGAAAGTTAAAAATAAGGCTCAGAAGGGGACAAAAGATTAAATAGGATTGTTGAGATTTGGCTGTTAGTTGTTGCCGACTAACTACTTTAAAGGGTTAACTGAATTTATTAAAAACTGTAAATGTGAGAAATAAGAGAAGCAAAATAACGCAAAAAGAAACAATCAGCTGTTGGTTCAGGTTGAGGGCTTTATCTGTCTTTGACAGAAAAGTCACTAAAACTTTGTCTTAAAGTACTTCTGTTTTGAGAAGCTTAACTTTTAATGACACATCACAAAGCATGTTTGTGTTTCTTGTGCAAAAATAAAAAAAAGGTGGTTTCTTTAGTGAAAATTTTGCTTTTTTGTATTTGAGCCTGAGGTTATTTAAATATAAAAATGACCACAATCTGACTAGTTACTCTGATAAAAGCCTGGGATCATATTCATTTCCCAGCATTCAGTGGTGTTGCTCTTTGCGGCGGTCCCACCAGTCAAATAGACCCTTCAAAAAAAAGTTTCCTTCTGCTGAATAGCAGTGTTTGTGCCAATACGCTGCAGGTAAACGCACTTCCTTCAAGTCATTGACAGATTCTTCATGTGCGTTTCAGACGGAGCACAACCTACAGAGGAACACGGAGGAGGCGAGAGGATGAGCGGCTCACGGTAAACGACTCGTTGCCATTAATATTGGTGTACATAGTAAGTGCTCTATCTTAATATTGATGTGTTGGCTCCGTGTGTCTTATTTGTTTGCAGAGAACTGTACCTTTAGCTGAGGTGAAGGTTTCCCCACCCAAGTTTGACCTGGCTGCCACCAACTTCCCCCCTCTTCCTGGCTGTGTGGTCAGCACGCAGGGGGAGCCGGTGCTTGAGAACCGAATGTCGGATGTTGTACGCGGTTTGTACAAGGTAAGAGAGGTTAACTGATCGTTGACTGTACTGTTGATGGCAGGTCCTCCGAGGTGTAATCTGTTTGATTTCTTGCGTTTTTATAGACGGAACAAACCAATAAAGAAACCACTGTGAGTCCAGGTTCAGGCCAGGCCTCAGCCACAGAGGAGGCTGCGGCTGTCTCAGGTCCTGCCCCGACAGCCGCGAAACCCGTTACTCAACCACTCGGACATCTGTCCTCCCGGTATGATGTGCTTAATAACTGCAGGTTTTATTGTTTAAGTTTGTGTTGATGATTTAATCCTAACGCCTGAAACTTTTGTCCTGACAGTGTCGCTTTCCCGGAGAAGAGGGCTGAGCGGGCAGAGCCGCCTGCTTCGAAAACGGCTCCACGTACACCGGTTCAAGCCACCGTCACTTCCTCCTCTTCCTCGCAGCCTGTGCAAAGCTCACGACCTCAACCCTCTGCTGTCTCCGCACCCAGCACGCCAGCCCCTGCTGCAGTCACCATCACCACCCCTACACAGGTACACACCTCACTTTTTAGCAGACAACACGCGAGCATAGTCGTCTTACCTATGATGACAACTTCTGCGCATAGAGGGAATTTAGGCAGTGAACCGACTGGCTTTGGCTTTCTTCTATTCTTTTCTCACATCCATCTCTTTCTTTGCTGTTTATTTTCTGTCTACACTTTCCCACCATAAGCCCAGAAGTTTCACTCCTACCCCAGTGAGCATCAAGATTATGAGATCTGAGGTTTTGGCTCAGTAAAGCTAATCTGTCACCCAGTGTTACAAGTTTTAAACATGTGACTCTCTGTCCCCTCTTCTCAGGAGCCCCGAAAACTCAGCTATGCCGAAGTGTGCCAGCGGCCACCCAAGGACCCTCCCCCTGCATCCCCCGCTCCATCTTCCTCCAGCACAGCGTCCGGCCAGCCGCTCCGCGAGCTGCGCGTGAACAAGGGCGAGGAGCCGGGCTCCAGCAGCGGTCCCACCGACAAGCAAGAGAAGGGTCACGACAGAGAGGGAGGGTGGGAGCTGAAGGAGAGCCGGCCGCCACGTGAACGTGACTCTCAAGGAGGCTACTACCGCAGCAACGGCCCCAGGGGCACGGGGGGCCTCAAGTTTCGGGAGCAGCGGCGCCCACTGCCGAACCGCCGCAGCTCCCCGCAGGGAGGCTACAGGCACACCGGCAAAGAGCAGAACATCCCACCTGTATCGCCAAAGTAAAAAAAACAACAAAAAAAAAAAACACTTGACACAAATACAAAAAAAAAAAGATGTTGTATGAATAAATATATAAATATATATACATGGATATATATATAATTATATAAAAATGAATAAGATAAAAGCAACAACATTATGGTAGCCACCTTCCTTCCTGGAACTTGTCCAAAGAAAGGCTTTTAAAAGGACTGTGACACCCAGGACTCAAGGGCAGAGTGACACCTGAAGAACTTTGATGAGCAGTTTGAAAACGAAACAAAAGATTTTTTTGTTCTGCCCTCCAGTATTATACTTACAAAAAAAAACAAAGAAAAAAGAAAGAAAAGAAAATTAAAGTGCGATTTTCCTGGAGGCTGTTCATTTATGCTCAACGAGGGAAAGGTGGAATGCTGGGCCACGTAAAGGCCCTCTACCTTTTTTTTTTTTTTTTTTTTTAAATAGATGTTGGTCTGCAAGAACAATATGCACTAAGACAAAAAGAACATGCATATATGTCATGTACATATACAAAGATATCACTAACACGCAATGAGACATCAGTTCTTTTTCCTCGTTTGCTTAGGTTTGCAAAGTATGACTGAAGGGTTGACTGATGTCTGTGTTTATATTGATTGTTCGGCAAAAATGATTCAAGTGCTGCAGCGTGCTGTTGCGCCGACATAATGAAACCGATCATTTTGATTTCTACAGCAGAGGTCGAGTCACTGTCCTGGAAATAGACGGCGTGGTCTTCTAATGTATATTAATGAAACGTGATCCGTGGCGGCGTGTGGACTCTGGCTTGCGATGGGACGCGGGAAACCGTTTGGCCAACGCCACAGTCACCCGTGTGGTTATGTTTTGAAGCCGAAATGCTCTTTGGGGCGCTCATTGGCCCGTCGGGCCACGGCGAACCTTGCTAGCCCGGTCCAAAGTTTGTTTTTTGTTTTTGTTTTCTTTTTTTCATGTTGAGTTTTTATCTCCGTTTATCAGAGCTGTATTGGGTCTACCTATTGCAACGGATTCAGAACTTTGTCATATGTTGATAATCATTCAGGTTCTCTGTTTACATGTTTGGATCGTGGGGGGGGGAGGGGGGCGGAGACTCTTCTCCCGGCGGGGTAAAAAGAAACGTATGTGACTGTTCCGTGTGCCTGGTGTTTCAGGTGAGGTTTGGCTTTTCTGCATCATCACAGGATATCCAGGTTAAGCTTATATCTGTGAATTGTTCATAACAGAGACATAACTTCAAAATAATAATAATAATAATAGACTGAGGTGTGCTGTTAGTTAAGGATGATAGCTTCAAATATCCGGCAGCCAATTGGTGGGTATAAAGAGAATTAGTAAATTTTCTCATGCTATGTGCCAGCTGTCCGCGATCATAGAGTTCTAGGATAAAGTTTTGATTTTTATTGAGGTCTGCTAAATAATTTAGTGTTTGGGAAACTCATTGAAACTGGATTTTTGAGAAGCTGTAGAGGTGTAGTTGCCTATGCTATATTGTAATAACCCTTCACTAGAAACGTGTGGGAGAATGTAATTGTTCTAGTACTAAATTTTTTCAGAGGGCCGCTTTTGACTGCAGGTATTCATCAGATTGTTTTTGTGCTTTTTAGGGTGAGTTTTCTGGTTTGTTTCTTTTTATTTTCCTTATCATTTTTTTTGTTTGTTTGTTTGTTTTTTGAAAAACAGGTTGACTTAGAATTTGAAGTTTGACTCGCTTTATGTGTTGCTTTTTAAAAATTTATTTATTTTAATTCTAATGCACAACGCTTTTCTCCCAATTCTTGGTCGGCTGGTTTCCCCAAAGTTGTGTGAAATCGCATTGGCAAACTCAAATCACGCATATGACATTTATACACTGATGGAGACGTCAGCTGAGAGAAAATACTTGATGCATTTTCCTTTGGGTTTGATAATGCAGTAAACGAGGATCCAATCACTGGGGCTTTTTTTTTTTTTTTTTTTTTTTTTCATTGAGTATGAGCAGCTAGTGATTTTAGTATCATTAAATAAATGCACTAACTTGTTTTTAAAAAAAAAAAGAAAAAAAGAATCGTACTCATGAGTAATGTGAAATAATTTTAGAAGCATATGGTTGATGCTGACAGGCTTGCAAATATCTACAGAAATTGCTTTTTCCTCCCCCCTGCCCCCTCCAATATTTGTTTGGGTTTATTTTCTGTTAATTTGGGTCGGGGTGGCAACAGGAAATGTAGAAATGGATCAACCAAGTGTTTGAGACACAATCTTAGAACTGTATGAAATGTCACCAAAAATAAATTATTTTGATTTGGCTTTTCAGTGTCACGTTTCTTATGCATGTGTTCACACCACACTGAAATATTCAGTTTATTCTGCAAAGGCCGATTTCAGGATTCACACGGTTTTCTTGTTTTTTTTATTTTTCCTTATGTTTGTTGCATACTTTGAGCTCTTTCAGCCATTCATACATCAAAACATTCAGCTCATTCAGGATGCTGTGACTTTTGGGTTTCGTAATACTGATACTTTTCAAAACATTTACTGTTATTTGGNCCCCCCCCCCCCAAAAAAAAAAAAAAGAAATTGAGATCTTTTCAGTACCTTTAAAAACATTCTCTTTTGAAATCTGCTTCAACCATGTTGTGCTTTTGTCTTATGCTGCTTTTAGCCACAGTTCAACTTTTTTGCTGCTTTTTGTTAGCTTTTTTTAAGCGTTTTAGCTAAGGTTCCACTTCTTCAGCTTCAGCAAACTTCAGCAGTCATTCAGCACTTAGCATTCACTGCATTTTAGCTGAAAATACTATTTCTGTTTTAATTATTGCTCAAATACTAAAGATATTTCAAAGTTTGATCGAGCTTTTTTTACCCATGTGATGAAAACTACCTGAATAATTTAGGCAAGTTTATCATTTCACTTGCCAAGCTGTTTTATCTTTTAATATTGACAGAAACATTTGTGTATTTGTTATTATTAAAGTTGTCTTATAAGTGGAACATTTACATGAAATGTGCTGACAAATGGAATGTTTTAATTTACATTTCAATTGTTTTTATATTTTGCATCTTTTCCACTAAAATGTCTAATTCTCAAGAGTGCAAGACACATTTTCCCAAGATTAAATATGGCATCATTGTAAAAAATAAAATATCAGTCAACAGTCTGGCTGTTCATGTTTATGGTCATGTTTTTAGCAGCCACAAATTGAGCTTGCTGTCTCTCGTTTTTAGAGGAAGTTATTTTATTTTTACAAAGGCGGTGAGGTCTGGATGCGGTCGACTGAGCAGCTGGGCCTCCCGGGGTCGCAACATAACCTGGTCACATCATTAAGTACAACACCTGACGGCTGCTCCGTGTCGCTCGACTCGAAGGTATTCCTGGAATGCCCTGCCGGTGGTTGCCCGAGCCGCCGCCGCCATACATGCCTATATTGGGACTATGAGCACGGACGGTGCTCTCGGACCCGGCACACGCTGATTTTTCGTCTGAAACGGAGAACAATCCGCGGCTCCGACCGAAACATCTGCCGACAGCCTCTCGGTTGACAGCTCGACGCTGACCGAAGGCGTGGCTGAGTGACGTTTCGTGTTTATGTTAAACTGAGCAGCTAGCTGCCCAGACCTGCCAGATCCCCAGAGCTGTGGACTTTAAACGGTACGTTTTCTGACAAACATTTGTGTTTTATTTATCTTTTATGCAAAAGGGGCTTTCGATTCGAGCTGACAGGTGTTTGGAGGCAGTGTCATTTGATTTTTTACGACTGCAGCTGTCGATTGTTCTTTGTATTTCGATGCTAATGCCAGCTCGCAGCTAGCTAACTGGATGCTATAAGATATAGGCTTTGTTTACTCCATAAACCGGCCTCCAGCGCCTTTTCGCACAATATTTACAAGCTGTAAACTTTACAGTAACTTCTTAGTGTGAACTGTGTTGCAGTGTGAGTTGACTTGTTGTCACAGATTTGTTATATACATTGTCTGTTTAGTATTTTGCTTTCAGTTTAGTATCAGCAGCATCTGATCTTTACAGACTGATGCTGCTGATTGTCCAAAGTAGGAACTGTTTTGGGAACATAAGTACCTGAACAATATTGCTAGTAAAGTATTAAAATCAAAACAAAAACAATGTATATAGGCGAATGTTAATAGTCTTTTGTTTCTTGCTTCCAATTTTAATTAATTGAAATGTAAATGTTAATTTCAATAATACAGTTTATTTCCTTTTTCTCTGAAACTAAGCATTTTAGTAGAGGCAAAAACAACAACAAACACAACACAGCATTCACAGAAAGCACAGCGATCAAAACAGAAATGAAACGCTTGTTGAGAAACAATGAAACATTTCGGAAAGCACAATAAAAACCTGACGTGTCAGGAAACTGACTAGTTCATCTTACAGTTTTGTTTCCTCGTATGCTGTTGTGTTTTGCTTCTTACAGCCAGCGTACATTTGCATTACGTGAAATTTAAAGGGAAAACAAAAATAAGAAGCTCACGATTAAAACAATAAACAATAATCAAGCCGGATCAACTAACCTAACTTCTGGTGTTATTATGTGTTTAATAAATGTGCATAACATGTCAAAATAAAACAAAACATTGGTAAAAGGTGGTGAACAGAATGCCTATGTCTGAGAAAATGTTAAACTTGTAATGCTTAATTCTGCCACAAGTTTGTCAAGGAAAAACCACAGCATCATATTAAATAAGTTCTTGTACTTTTTCTCTGAACCTGTTGTGTCTAACCCTTTTATTTTTTTGAAAAATGTGCTGTAGCGTGCTGCAGTGTCACCCCTGCCTGGGTGCCATGGTCCTCTGTTACACATGAGCTCTACTATGTGGTACATCATGCAGAGCATTCAAAGTAAATACTCCTTGTCCGAGCGGCTCATCCGCACCATCGCAGCCATCCGTTCGTTTCCACACGACAACGTGGAGGATCTCATTCGAAAGGTATGTCAGCTCCCGAAAGCGAACGGTGTGCGTCAGGCGCCGTCAGTAAAACCTCTGTCGTCATCTCTGCATTTCAAAGGGGGCTGATGTGAACCGGATGCACGGCACGCTCAAACCGCTTCACTGTGCCTGTATGGTTGCTGATGCTGACTGTGTGGAGCTGCTGCTTGAGAAGGGTGCAGAGGTACGTTGGTAATGTTTCTGCATCAGACCAGGAAGATTTAGGCTCATTTTTTGACTCCGAGAGATGAAAAGTCAGCCCAAATATGGACAAATCTGTTTGTATTAATCTTTCCTTTAACTAAAGACGCCTGAGAAGTGTGTGTGGGGGGGATTGTTGGGTCTAAAATTCTGTCAAAAATAAAGCCAAAGCATCATGGCAAAACAGGACAAGAGACAGAAGACGCAAATATTTTGGTTTGTAGTTGTGCTTTTTAGTTTGGTTTTCCTTTTGCATTTACACAGAAACACATCAGAATGTGAAAAGTTGTAATTTTGGAAATTGGCAAAACAGTCAGTTTTCTTATTTTCTTGATCATAACAGACTTCTTTGTAACATTTAAAAAAAAATGTTGTATTAATCAATTTGAGACTGACCTTCATTCAGCCAGGCAGCCATGTATAAAAAAACAAACAAATCTCAGTTACCTTTTATTCATATCTGACTCAATTTTATCTTTTTTTTTGTAGGGCTCACAACTTTCAAAAGTGAAGCAATAAATTCAAAATGAACACTTCTTTGCAGAAATCAAATCACTGTAAACAGGTTTTCATAGATTTTTTTTATATATGAAGTCTTGAGCATAAATATGTATTTTTGTTTTTTTTTTCAAGATTGAATCATCTCAAACTTTATACAAATTGTTATTTCTGAACCTGATGTGTATTCCAACTCAAACAGGGGTTTGTTTTTGGTGAATCAGAACCTAAATGCTCTAAAATTGAACACCAGTTGTGACCTAAAAGTTGTATTTTCCCTTTGAAGGTGGTCGCTCAGTGTATGCTCTTCCTCCGTTAGGTGAATGCTTTGGATGGTTACAACCGCACCGCGCTGCATTACGCCGCTGAGAAGGACGAGAGCTGCGTGGAGCTGCTGTTGGAGTACGGGGCCCTGCCGAACGCCCTGGATGGCAACAAGGACACGCCGCTTCACTGGGCTGCCTTCAAAGACAACCCTGAGTGTGTGAGGGCCCTGCTGGAGAGCGGCGCCTGTCCCAATGCCCGGGACTACAACAATGACACGCCTCTGAGCTGGGCAGCGATGAAGGGCAACCTGGAGAGCGTCAAAGTCCTATTAGACTACGGTGCGCAGGTCCACGTGACAAACCTGAAAGGTCAGACCCCTATATCCCGACTGGTGGCCCTGCTGGCCCGGGGCCTGGGTACCGAACAGGAGGAGGAGTGCTTGGAGCTGCTGTGTCGAGCAGCGGGGCGGTTTGAGATACGGCGCGCCGACGGCACCCTTCCCAAAGAGCTGAGTAAAGACCCCCAGCTGCTGGCGAGGCTGACCAACATGGTGACTCAGGCTCCGACGCTGCGCTCTCTGGCACGCTGTGCCATACGGCAGAGTCTCGGCGTGCAGTTCCTTCCCACCGCTGTAAAAGAGCTTCCTCTACCGGAGACCGTCAAAGACTATCTACTGTTGAGAGACTGATAATGACACCATCTAGGCGTTCTCAGACCTCACCGGCTGGTAATTAGACAGCTCGTCACACTGCATTTATAGGCAAGCTGATACAGATTGATACAGTACTGAGAAAGATGGGTAAAATGCCGCGTGTCTTTTTATTATTTTGTAGCTGAACGAGAACACCTGGACGAGCAGTAACTTAAGCTCAGTTTATTCGGACTCTACCAGCACATTTTGAACAGCAGAACTTCTCGTCTTTTTAAACGGAGCGTCGTAGCACAAAGAAACGCAGGGTGGTATCTCACTGAGCTGCGGCTACTGGGAGGCTAGCTGGGTGACTCAGAATTGTGAGAAAATGTGTAAATTTTCCATTGCAGTCCAACAGAACTCTGAGTGTTTGCAACCAAGCGGTCGGTGAGCCGTGCGGCTGCATTTTGAGAGGCCAGCTTAAAAAAAAAACAAAAAAAACAGAATTGCTTTTGTGTGGACGAGTTATACAACTGTATTCTTGGCCGTGCACATCATTTTGTTGTTTTGTACCAACCTAATTTAATGGAACACCTTTGAAATATGCAGATTTGGACCATTCTATCACTAAATTTAGCCTCTGGTGGGTTGGAGACGCCCACACTGACTTTGTGGCTATTTTTGGAAAAAAAGGTGCTGCACAAATTTTTTTTATTCCGTTCCGAGCACGTTCAAATATCAAGCGACAACACTGTATGCTTCTGCGACTCACACGAGGAAGTTTAAAAGTCACAAGACATTCGGGAGCAGCCCAGTTAGATACTACCGTTTTTATAAGTTGTGTCAAATAACCAGACCGTTACAGATTTGTCCACGAAAAGCCACCACTAATTTAAAAAGTTTTAAGGAAGTTCATCATTACGATACCATTTGGTTTGCAGAAGCAAATTTGAGTTCAATTAGGTTTGTAAGTAATATATTTAAAATGAGCGAAATAAAATGTGTTACGCTGTGTAAACTCGGAAGAAAACGAGTTTAAATACTGAGTGTAGTTTCGACGGAGGAATTGCGGTGTGATGTGAAACATTCGGGTTATGAACGAGGGCTAATACCGGGGCTGCAGTTCTTCCAAGGAACACGTTGGTGAAAATAGTTATAATCGTAGCCATCTGCCTCTCAGCCATATCTACCAGGAGGAAAAGGAGGTTTTTCTTTTTAAAAAAAAAGGAGAATAATTCGTGCCAGATGGGATCGTTTTGTTTAGGAGCCACTGAGGGATGGTGAAAAGGTTTGGTTTCAGTAAATGTGCCAGGTAGTCTTTTGAAAATGTTCAACGCTAACAAAGATGATCTCAACATATCTGCGTTCTTGTATGATTCATTATTTATTCGGGCTTCATCTCACTGAGGAGTGCAGTTCTAGTTGCCACAGAATATGGCTTTAGTTATGTTTTTTTTGTTGTTGTTTTGTGATAATGGAGGATTCAGGTTGTAACTTTAGATTTTCATGGGTGCTCACTCGTTGGAAGAAGAAAATCACTTTGTTTTAAGTATGTTTAAATGTTGTAACCATGACATGGCATGATAACTAAGTTGTGTCCAAGTTTTGAGAAAGCCACTAAATGAATTTGCAAACGGCGTGTTAGAGAAATGTCAAATATCCGACCATTTCTGTGCTTCATTTTGTTTGCCTGCTCTGCTGATGTATAAAAAACAAACAAAAAAAAAGAACCCTAATATCATGTCTTGTGTATGCCTGCAAAGGTGCTTTATTTCTTTGCCAATGTGCTGGAAGTAAATGCTTTTATAATAATCTACTTTTATTATTATTATTCTCTTTCTCTTTTTGCCTTCAAACACAAAAATGTTGCATCGTTCGGCAAATTTCTTTAAATTTCAAGACCTGGCTGCAGGGTTACTGACATATCAGAACTTTTTTTTTTAAATAATCATGTGGAGATGTTGATTTAAAAAAATGCAAAAAGGTGGACTAAAATTTCTATGAAGTAGCTGGCTAAACATTTATATTAGTAGCTTATTTCGTGCTTCTGTTTAAATACAAAAGCTATTCAGATCATATTTAAACCTGAAATGATCCACTAGGGGTCGCACTAACATGTCTTTAAATTCAGTCAGTGAATATTCAATTTAATTTGTACTTTGGGGGGGGGGAATTTGCATTTTCAAGCAACATTTCTTATGGATTACATCAGCTGACTTTTATTCCACACATCCCGCCTGTTTAAGTGAAATTAGCGTGATGATTTGTCACGCTTTGGCTGATTGTTTCTATAGGCTCTGCATAAATGTTTCATATCCTTCTGTCAAGTTCTTTCAGAGCAGAATGATGAGGTGAAAATACCAGGAAGGAAACAGGATTTAGCTGTACAGTATATAGGTTATAGTTTACGTAGCCACTCAGCAGCCAAGTGCTTCAACTAAATAGGACTACGAGTCGTCTCGACTTGGAGTTCAGGTCAAAGAAACTGACGGTACATATTTTCTTCTTGTATTCAGCAATTTAACATCATTCACTAAATGCATACTTTAATAAGACTATAATATTTGAGTCTAGATAAAGTATTTCTGAGGTTTCTTCAGAGAAAAATGCAACATTGTCAGAATATCTCAGTCATTTTTGTTGAGAAAAAAATGACATTAACTCATCTATTTATAGTATATAGTGAGCAACAGGATTTTTTTTTCTTTTTGTAGAAGCTAAAGTTTAAAAATAAAATAATAAAAGCATAAGCTTGAAAAGCTAAAATAATGTCATTTTCAAAACTGCACAAAGATGATGTTAAATGTCCTTAAAAACACATCAATGGTTGGGCATAAGGCACTGTCATCTAATCACACCCATGGCAGAATAAGTATATTTTAATTACAACCCCAGTCTTGATAAATATTGGGACGCTGTGTAAACTGTAAATTAAAAACAGAATGTTTTATTAATATTGCTTTGGAACAGTAAACATCACAATTTTTAGCTATTTATTTAAAAAAAAAAATCAAGATAATTTTAAATTTTATGGCAACAGCACATCTCAAAAATGTTAGGACAGGTTTACCTCTATGAAATATATTACTTCTTGGTCTTTGTTGATTTTTTTGCTTGATGGGAGCATATATTGGTCCTAAATCTGTATACACTTTTTTTCTTTCTGCATTAATGGATTCCAGATGTGTGAGCTGCTCATGCAATAGACACTAATGCACCCCCATACCATCAGAGAGGCAGGTTTTTGAACTGTGTGCTGATAACAGCCCGATGGCCTCCTCTCCTTTTTAATATAGACGACGTAGCATCTGTGGTTTCCAAAAAGAATTTCAAATTTTGATTCATCCGACGACAGAACGGTTTTCCACTATGTCTCCGTCACTTTAAAGGAGCTTTGGTCCAGAGAAGATGGCAGTGTTTCTGGATGGTGTTCACATGTGGCTTCTTCTTTGCGTGAAAGAGCTTTGAAAATGACGTGACAGACTGTGTTTACAGACAGTGATTTGTGGAAGTGTTCAGAATCAGCTGCCGAAGATCACATCAAATATTGACTTTCAGCCTCGTCCTTTGAGCTCAGAGATTTCTCCAGATTCTTTAAACGTTTTTGACAATATTATGAACTGTAGATGATGCCACATCCCAATTTCCCTTGAATAACATTATTCTTAGTCCCAACTTTTTAAAGATGTGTTGCTGCCATAAAAATCCTAAATCACCTTATTCTTACCTAAAAACGGGCAGTTTATTGGTTGCAACATTTGATGTTTCCTATGTTCAGTTGTGATTAAAATATTAGTTTATGAGATGTGCAAGTTGCTGCCTTCTGTTTTTATTTACATTTTACACATCCCAACTTTTTTAGGAATAAGAGTAGTATTTTTTTAACAAACTTTTGCAAAGAAATCAAAACATTTGGGCGATTAATAAAAGTCTTTATAAATTTGCTGAAACCAGACTTGCTGATCGTTTTAAAAACCCACACTTAAAGACGACAAAAACGTAAATTTTATTGGTTTAAAGCTCGACGCTTCTCCTCATGGAAGCCGATTCTAAAGCGTCTCGCTGCCGAAGTCTCGCGAAATCTCGCGATAACTCCCCCCAGTCCGGAGGGGAGTGTCAAATTCCAAGAGAGAGAGAGAGAGAGAGAGGAGGAGAGGGGAGTCAGAGAGAGGGGCGCGAGGGTGAGTTTGTAAACATTTTGCTAACTTTTAAATTAAAAAATAGGGCATGTCGACTTGTTTAAACTCTCGCAGATTCTCGTTTCGGGCCGCCCTTTTCGGCGCCCCGTGCTGTTAAGTTCGTGGGATTGTCAGGTGGTTTTCATTCGGACTCACTGACTCGTCTGTCTCGGTTTGCACTCAAGTGTCATTCCGCCAACCAACTAACTGTTCGCGTTTTTCCTTCTCCCCCCACCCTCCCCCCAACTCCGCTGTTGTTGTGCTTTTCACTAAACACATTAATGTCACTAAAAATACACTAAATTGTCGGTAAATTAACGTGTGTCTTGTTGTCAGCAGGGAAACTGTCGGCAGCGTTGTTGTTACTTTCAGCGCGCGCTCGGCCTGTTGTTAACGTTAGCAACAGCGGCTAAGCTACTACTTTTTTTTTCTGCGAGGATACCAAAAAAAAAAAAAAAGTTGATTTCGCGGTTTTAACCAATAAGGTTCGGCTGGCTGCTGTTATCGACAGGGTCCAAAGCTGTGTGTGCGTGAGAGTGACGTGCTTTGGGCCAATTGCCGTCGAGCACAGGCGGTCCTGTTACGGGAAAAGGCTGGGCCAAGTCCGCAGCCAGAAGGTAATGGAGGCTAAAAGAAACTAACTTTTTTTTCTTCTTTTAAAGCCAGACAAGCTTTGTCTGGACTGTAAGAAGAGGGAAGCTTTTTTTTGGGAAAAAAAAACAGTTTGACGCTGCAAGCCTCGGATGTACGTTAAAAAAATGCACTCTTTAGGCGCTGCGCCACGGAATATAATTTAATAATGGGGGGGAGTTTTGGTCCTGAAGAAGAACCCAAACTCAGAGCCTCAGTAGGTCGTGATAACATAGTATTCTGCAACTTGAACTCCTGGACGTCGGTCTATCCGCGTCCCCATGCATGTCAACACCTCCTCCAGGAATGCAGGACATGTTTTTGGCACAGTTGTACCTCATTCCATCACTTGGAGAAGTGTTGCAGCAGATAAAACTGCAGCATGTTTTGCCCAGCTAAACCTATTGACCCATTCTCAGAAACTACAGTACATACACCTGAGCTTGTACGCAGCGTACATTTCATAGTGAGGTAAGGTAGCTTTCTGAAAACATAGCAGGACAGGTAATAGCTCGAAACATTAAATATTTTCAAGCAAAACTACAAAAAAACTGTCTTTTTTTTGTTGCGATTTGGCACAACGTGAAGAGAATCCGTCCTGTATTGTCCTTCTAGCTTGGCGTCGACTTAGATTGTCTGTTGACCCGTTATGCGTACGTGGATATTGGATTTCATTTGTTCCACTTACTAAATCTTGCGTTCACTTTGCTTACATAAATACATTTTGGCAGCTGCACTCACTCAACCACAAGCGTAATCGCAGACTTCACCTGCAACGGATATCTTTGCTTTACTTTCTTTCACAAGTCATTCCTTCTCTCCCCACCTTCACGGTTTCTCTTTTGTGGGGGTGGTGGTGGGGGGTCTTCCCTGTCCTCTGGCAATTCAAGCCTCAGATTCCAGCGTCACGGCTGCGGCGCGAGCTATTAATACAGTTTGTTTAGTCAGTTTCCTAGCAGGCTGCATTAAACACTGGATGGCTGTCGCTGGTTATAGCCAGGACTTGTTCCCCTCCCCTCACACACACACACACCTGCTGAGTCGGAGAAATCCAAGTTAACGGTGGCTCAATGGCAGGAGCGGGAGAGGAATTGGGGTACTTTCACCCGCTTCCGTGACACCGCGGATGAAAAGGAGGCGAAAACAGGTGGAGCTGATATCGGCGCCTGTGATGAACATCAGCGATGTGCTGTAACCAATGGGCCGATTTGTTGTTTCTCACGGTGCGGTGAACCTTTACATTGTAGGTTTTCAGATGACACCCAGTGTCCTCTCAGCGAGACATTTGGAAAGATGCAAATTTGCAGAAACGCACCTTTTTTGTTCCTGACAGTAGTGCATTGTTTGGAGATCTACCTCCAGATCAGTTGTTTTGTCATAAAGCGTAAAAGTCCTCAATGCAAACTATGAAATCAGAAGTTTATCCTGAAACGGTACAGTTTGAAAGACTTCACTCCAGTAGTTTTCCAAATATATTGGTATGCAATTTTGAAATGAGGGTACACACTCAATGTAAACAAAGCACTTGGTTGAATCTGCTGAAGGCCGCGTGGAGACTTGAGACAGGTGATTGACTTGCATTAGGCTGGTCATAGTCTGTGTAGGTAAATAAATATGGGTGGTGAGCAGAGAATCTCGAAGAAGAAGACATTTAATTTGAGTTATAAAAGTGAATCTGCAGCTAAACCGGAAAGAAAAGAGAAAGAACGAGTAAAACGAGCATCAAGAATAAATACCGGGAATCAACCACGGCGGTGCGGCGCGGCGCCGCAATTTCAGACACACACGGCTTTACCTTTTCAACCTAACCAGTTTTTTTTTTTTATCTGCATATTTTACTCAACAAATCTGTGCATAAATACATACCAATATATTAAAATAATCAGACTTTTTGTTTTCTTTATTTCTTACTTTATGATTTTATTTCACCGGCCGTCATGACTTTGCAATGAGTACCTTTAAATCTTTTCGAAACGTTAGTGGTGGCAGCTTTTGAAAACTGAAGGTATTTTCCATCCATGTTCTCTCGTATTTATGGTCTTTTCCACAAAATCAAATTCCCCCATTTTATGCTCGTGCCAGCCAGCCAAGTAAATGTCTAACATGTCTTTAGGAAGATGTAAACTCTGAAATGTGCTCCCACTCCTAATGCCAGATGTGTCAGTCCACACCCTTGGTATAACGAGTTAGATGGAGTATCTCGTTTGCCGGCACGTCTCTGCACAAATACACCCAGCGACTTGGAGACAATTTGCAAAGGCGCTGGCGCTGACCTGTTGCTGTCGTGTAGGAGGTCTGCTGTGCTTCGTTGGCTTTTTTTTTTTTCTTCTTCCAACTTTTTGCCTGCAAATGTGATGCAGACCCAGAAGGAAACAGCGGTAAGGCCCGTTATAAGCCCGGCGTCATGGGAGCGTCATATTCCAGCACAAAGCTTCAGTAATCATGTGTTGGCTCAAGGGCAGTCGTCCTCAGCGAAGGGAGACATGGAGGGGTGAAGAAGGAAAATGCACTGACTTCAACACTGGGAAACCTTTCAGACATTTATGCCTCGCCAAAATAATGAATAATCTATCCCACTCAATATTGTTAGGGCTCACGCTTAACCCCATATAATAAGTACAAAAAGGGGGTTTTGTGGTCAGTATCTCAGTGCTGTTACATTAATCACATTTTTAAGATTCTTGCTGCTTAGTTTGTGCAATAATCTGGATGTGTTGAGCTTTTAAAGCAACTCTTTAAGTATAATACCAAAGCTGCTTTTAAATTAAAATCCTAAAAGGTGTTCTAGTCGCTTTTCTAGTAGCTTTTGTTCCTTTTTTTTTTTTTTAGTAAACATCAAGGTGCTTGCTGCGCTGTCAGCATTGCGTAATAGCTGCCAGACGTCACCTTGCGCCAGCTGAGAATGCTAAAACATTCATGTCTGTCGCCGCCCCACGTACCCTTCCCAGGCTAGTCCCCATGAATTAATGGTTGTGAGTCATTTTTCTTAACTTCTCCAGCTTGTCTTCACGAGGAGTTTTGTCCAGCTGCTCAGAGTGCAGAGCAGTGCAGGGTGGAGTTTGGGTGGGGGTGGGGGGGTGCGTATTTAACTCTTTACAAGAGCATTCACTCAGAAGAAGAGAGGGATGAAGGAGCATTTGGAGCTCTATGGGTGTTTCCTGTGGCGTTAATAGTCCAACAACTCTGTTCTGTGTCTATTTTTGATGCCTTTAAAGTTATTCAAGCTGTAACCACAGACACACACACACACAAAGAGTGGTAAAAACACTTCCTTCAAGTTATCTAATATGGAAAAACACTGTTTTACATTGATCTCAAACTAGTGATATTTCAAGGCGTAGGACTCTTTGAAGGAATGCTTATCACCCGCTGCCTTTTGTGCCAAAGTTTTAGACTAAGATGGTCCTCTTATGTTGAGAAATAATGAAGTTGTAGCTGTTTTGGTCAAACCTCGAGAAAGCTAAGGTTGATTAGTAGTTCATGAGATATTTTGCTAACAGGCAGCCAGTGATGTTGCACAATGTGTAGTGCTCAGAGAATGGACTGGAGACATTGCTCAGCCACCGCCACACCAATTTTTTAGCTTTTTATCTGAAAAATTGGCTGCGTATAGCCATTTTTGTGTTTCCCAAGGTCAGCTGGCTGTGGTGGTTATCTTGAATTAGACTGACTCAAAAATGTAATTAGTTGCAGATGTACGTCCGGTTATTACTTTGTAAGAATTTAAAAAAAAAAAAAAAAAGTGTGTTGTTGAGGTGTTTATAAAGTTTCCAGCGTAATCTGCAGTAAACATATTTACTGTTACAGTTGAGTCAAATGAGCATTTAACACTTTGACCTATTTCTTCTTTTTTCACTCAGAAGCAATGCCACCATTTCCTGAAAGCACCAGTTCTCACACTGAATTATGAAAAGACTGTTTCTGCCATTATTGAGTAAACCTGTTGTTTGACAATGTATTTATATTATTTTTTTCTGTAATTCCTCTCTTGACTGTCACCATAAACGCAAAAGTTAGCATGGAGGAGATGAAGAGCGAGAAATGGCAGGAAACTCTGAATGTAGGAAGGGAGGGGGGAAGGTGTTGCAGAGGTAAAGAGAGGGAGTGGTAAAAAGAGAACGAGTGGCGAGGAGTGAGCATAAATGGGTTAAATGTGGCAGGAGAGGGAGATGTGTTAGTGTAAATGTTAGCTGTCCTTCTCATTGGCCAACCAGAAGCCCCTCTGCGTGAAGGAAGTATCACCAGGGAAACTTCTTCTCGCTGCCTCTGTGCATGTTTTCCTCCGGTGCCAGGGTTATTTTTAAACAGCGTTTGGCTTCCTGCTCAGACTACAAGCCGCAGCATCCCTGTTTTCTTTCTTTCTTTCTTTTTTTTTTTTCATCGGGATTTGTCTGTTTAGAGATCCAGAAAAGCCACAGGCAACAATGTTCTCCTCTTCTCCTCTTCCACAGTTACACTGCAGACTCTTTGCAAAAATGGGGGACGACAAACCATTTGTGTGCAACGCTCCCGGCTGTGGACAGGTAAGTCTTTTCCCACCTTCACCTGGGTTTTTTTTTTATACAAGCTGACAACTTAAGGAAAGGTGCACGGCAGCTGATGGTTTGGAAATTTTGTCCTTTTCCCCCGTTATACCTTCTCACTGCTGACGTAAGCAGACCATCTGTGATTTATGCAATTTCTAACGAGCATCACACGAGTCATGCTCTACCTTGCAGGCTCCTGTGAGACGAGGCTGTCTCCTTTAGCTGTGACTCACACTGAAAGCTCCAGTGAGTAATCAGAGTGCAGTTATTGTTTCAACCTGTCACCGCCGAGCGCCTGCAGGCACAGGTTTGAGCCGCGGCGGTGACTCAGCGGAGCGCCGGTAGTACACTCACATGCTTCTTAGTTGGTGTACTGCCGGGGCTCGGCTCGATATCATACAAATAAAGGAAGAAGAAATTGTGAAACACAAGCTCTCGGACTCGATTATCCAGCTGCAAATATCATATCAGATCTCATTTAGTTGTCTGATAGTCTTGTTTGGGGATATAATAGTCTGTTGTGGAATATCTAAAGTTTAATGAAAGTGTTCATGTGGTTATAGAACATTCAACTAATATATACTTTTTAAAATACTTAGCTAGGAGTGATCTGCTGTGCATAATTGTGGCGTGAACAAGAGTCATTAAAAGCGATCCTACATGCTTTTTTGAGGGATAAACGAGGCCTTTGTTCTTTCTTTTTCCCATCATTGCGGCTACCGAGAGACTTTTTTATGTCTTGTTGGGCACATTTCTTTGATGTAAATGGATTGCATGTGTAATTCACAGGATTATTTATTCAGTACACAGTTTAAACAACAGCTTTTCGAGGCAAAGTGACACTGATGACGGTGGAGGTCCGCAGCTGCGGTCCTGTTTGAGTGTCAAACTAAACACGTCTGAGGTTGTGTTATGGTGTTAAACATCTGGGGGTGTTTTGTAGTATCGCAACATCATCTTAGTTTGTAGTACTTTGACTTAGCTGAGAAATTCAAATCTTTCTTAGCTTCGTATTGCTCAACTTCGGTGTGAGACTTCTTACATTGTAGCTTGTAATCCACTACTTTAAATAAAGTAAAGTAAAGTAAAGCACATGTCGAAGGTGAAGGCCTTAATGTTTTTAGCTGCATCTATGTGTGTTTGTTTTCTTGTAGTTTTAGCAAAGTATCTCACGAACCAGTGAACATATATTAATTAAACCATCAAAGTAATCAACGAATGTACATCTGCAACTAATTAACTTTTGGAGCAATTCAAGATGGTCGTCGCAGCTAAGCAGTCATAGCAAATACAAAAAGGCTGTCAATCAATTTCTCAGATAGCGAGTTAAATTTGGTGCTGTAGGAGCTGGGTGTCATTCACAACACGTACTTGGAGCGCTAACAGATCTCACAGTATTGCAAACCATTTATAAAGTTCGCAGAAACTCGATCATTTTTCATCAATAAGATCTTCATTTAAAACTCTAGCATGAAAGGTGGCAGGCGATATTTGTTCCTTCAAGCATTGCTAGGCCTTTTATTTGTTTTTTTTGTTTTGTTTTAATACTCATTATGTTATTGTATTTAAAAGTTTTTTTTAAAAAAAGAGAAAGTTTTCATCTTGTTTGGCATAAAAATAACATTTAGTTTAAAATTTATAAAATGCTCAGGTTGGTCCCAAAAGCGTCGAGGTTTAGTGAGTAGCCGTTTTGCTGTCAGGCCCTAAATAATATCACTATGATCACATTTATTTATTTACTTATTTGTGTTAGATACAGGACATCCCTAACATTACAAGGTCTTAGCGTCCAGATGCAGTTTTACTGCTGCCCTTTACGAGCAACAGTTGTCTACCGGGAAAATCTGAATCGTGCCCATAATAGAACAAGGATGATTGACTTCTGGCTTTGCTCAGGGTTTTCCTTTGACCAAGTTAACGTCAACAACAACAGCAGCAAACCCCACCCCACCCCCCTTCTGTAAATATGATGCTCACTATTTCTTGCATGTTGACGGCAGTCCTAGCTGGTATTATCTCAGGGAGATTAGTCAGGGAATAGTTTCCTCCACAAGATCTAGTCGTCTTGTTCACAGGGAAGAGATAGACGGGATATGTAGATGTATCGGTGATGCGTTCTGGTCAGGCTAAAAATACGGCTTCTGACACTCGACTGTGGTTCCACTTCACTCCCCTGACTGAACTCGCAACTGTAACGCGGCGCCCCAAAATAGGCTGCGGCGAATAGTGAATCGGTTGTTGCCCAGAGCCGAGATTATTCCTCCTACGTCTCTGAGTGAATCACATCGCCACTTCTCAGGAGAAGACGTTCCGTGTCTCAGAGGACGGCTGTTCTGTCTGATTTGCGTCGGTGCCAGACCACCTGTAAGCCTCCGATGCGATACCTGATAGGAAGTAACAAAACAAGGAGACGGGTTGAACTCAAACCTATACGACTGCTGATGATTTGTCGTACATTTGAGATCAGCTCCACTCCTCGTTCCTCTACATTCTCCGTGCCATTAAAATCGTTTCAGTAATCTCATCCACAATCATCCTTTTATTTTTTCAGGAAAGTTTTGGTTGGTATGAGGTTATTTGAGCCCACATCCTCTGGCTATAATGAGCCCTACACAAGGCCGAAATTGTATACCACAGTTTTTTTTGTGGGTTGTCACATAGTTTTTACTGTATGGGCTGTAAAGTGGTGAGCTACATCTGCCTGTGATTATTGCAATAGGATATCTGGGTTACAGTAAAGTGGTCTGTCTGCTCAAGTCACCAGGACACAGTTGTCTTTCAGCTAATGCTTATCAACTTCTTGTCTCGTTTCGCCTTGTTCGCTTTGCTCCAGAGGTTTACCAACGAGGACCACTTGGCGGTACACAAACACAAGCATGAGATGACGCTGAAGTTTGGCCCTCCCAGGACCGACTCTGTTATCATCGCAGGTAACGTTGAACGGCCGCTCCCAGCATTCACATTCAGCTTTGTGTACTCTACACTGCTTCTGCTGAGCAAACGCATTCAAGCCACCACTTTATTCTTTATATTTTGCTTCTAAAACTTCAGATTTGGAATACTTTAAAGTGGTTTTAAGCAAAAGGGTTTTTTTTTTTTGCTTTCTGAAGATTTTTCAAGAGCCTTTTATTTTTATTTTTGACTATAGCTGCTTTTTTTCCCCTCTAATTTTTTAGTCTAGTCCTTGTACCTGACCACTGGTACTGGTAACAAAGATCCAATTTTTACAATTTTTAAATGGATTGTTTTTGCTAAGTTGATTGTTATGTGTTGACAAAATACTGAGTCTTTCAGCTGGCTGCTTGTTTTATGCTTGAATGATTATCAGGTCATTGTGAAGTGGCCTAACAAACAAACAATTCACCTAAAAATGACCATGTATACACAGCTCCCATTGAGGTTTTTTTCATCCAAAATTTTAACAGCTCTCCTGAGAACGTTTGCTTAAGATTACTTTGAAAATCCCATTAATAAAATCCCTGGCTCTGTGGAAGCGGAATATAAAGAAATGAGGCATGGCTCGAGACTTTTAGATTTATAAATGATGACTCTATCAATTCCAGAGGGAAATTGGTTGTCATAGCAGCGTCCTTGTACTTAAAAGCGTCTCAAAAATAGCAGCAAGATGATTAGAAAATACAAAAACAAGGAATGCCGTGGAGTGTTAACATTGTTAAAACAGCAGCAATAATAATACTGTCCATATGAAGAAAAAGTATAGTTTGGTTAAAAATCAATATAACTTACTGCATGATATATTCTATCAGTGTATTATGTGAGTTAACAGAAAAAGTTTTGCACAGTCATGAACTTTTAACAGTTTGCTCTACGCCTGGATGTGCAGTGTGCTTTTAAACTAAATGCTAAGTGTGAATTAAGTGCGGCAGTGTGGCTTTTAATAGTCACTTCTTTCTTTATTGTGACCTTTTTCCCAGATCAAACACCTACCCCCACCCGTTTCCTTAAGAACTGCGAGGAAGTTGGTCTGTTCAACGAGTTGGCCAGCTCTTTCGAACAAGATGACGACGATAAGAGAGCCAAGAGCGCTGTAAGAAAACCAGATGACGACTTTATCCGCTGTGTGCATGTCCATGTCTGCGTGGTTTATTGTGCTCAGAAGCCAGGGAAGTTTTCTGCAGAATTTCCTTTAGTAAAAAAAAACACGTTTTTTTTTAGTTCCCTTTTTTTTTTTTTTTTTTACCTGAAATGCTGATTTAGTCAAAAAATTACAGCTTGAAATTCCTGCCTTGCACACTTTGTTATGCATCATTAGAATTTCAGTTGTTGCAGTTTGTCAAGAGGCTTTTATTCAGATGCTTCTGTGTTTTATTGCGCTAAAAATATGTTTCTGGTGCTACCAGCTGTGACTGGTAGGTCTGTGTAATGATTTCTAACTTCCTTTTTTTTTTTTTGTCTTTTGGCCATGAGAACCTAATTCTATTTATCTTTGTGACTTCTCAGCTTCCTGCAGCCAACTCTGTGGCTTTGGACATGAGCCTGCAGACGCCGTCAGACGTGAAGGTGAAGAAGGAGGAACCTGTGGAGGTGGACTCCTCGCCACCAGGCAGTCCTGAATCCATATCTGGGAAATCAGACAGCAACAATGAGCCTGTGATGAAAGGAAAGGTAGTACACATGAAAAGAGGACGGGTTACACGGGTGTACAGAGTGGGTGGGTGCAGCATTGAATTGCTCTAAATTGTCACTTGTGACTTCAGCGTCAGAAATGGAAAACTTGTTTTTCTTTTTTGTTTTTTTTATTCAAAATGACTCAGAAATGTGACGTGCGTTTTTCATTCCTTTTGTTGCTTCTCTCCCAGGACACACCACCAAGGAACTCAGCCCCCACCCCAACAATCGTGCGTCCCGGTTCTCTCCCACTACACTTGGGCTTCGACGCTCTTCATCCCACCATGCCATCGCCCACCTCTGTCATCACGCAGGCACCGCCTTCAAATCGCACTTTGGGGTGAGTAATATCATCCGGCTTTTGACCTCTGCTGACCTCAACATGCCTCCTTTAATTTATTATTTCTTTCCTGTACCGTTAGAAACAAACAAAAAAAAAAACTGAAGCAAAACAAAACAGTTGCTGTTCGGCAGCTGGTTGAAAAGTTAAAAATCACATTATTTTGGCTTAGAAATTGTATTTGTATGTTTTTGTAAAGACATGTAAAGCTGTTAATAAACATACGTCAACCAGAACAAACACCATACAGTTACATCATTCTTGTTTTGTCATTTTAGTGTTTTTTTTTTTTATTCCTGCTTTCTAGACACTGATACAATATGGCACAAGGATGCCATCATGTATCTTTGGAGCTGCAAAACTTTAAATGCATTAATTGTTTTGCTCATTTGTAGAAAATATTAGATTAAAAGAATCCTTTATTTGTCTCCTAATGGGGAAAATTGCATTAGTTTAGCATCAAAGCTATAGACAACACAGTGAAGAATAAAAATCTGCAAGTCATATCCAACATATGTTTACAGTAGCAATAAAAATTAACCATAAAAATGCACTTTACTAGAACTTATAAAAGAAATTTTCATTTACGAACTATAAAAAATAAGATTGTACAGTGCTATTTTTATTTGAAACATGTATTTAGATATTTGGAAATAAGACATATTGATGTATTTCTTTTCCATAAATTGACATCAGTTATAAATATTGAGAATTTTTAGGTGTGAAGTATAAATATATTCATAATCACTGTAAAAGTCCCCTAATTCCCTTTCTGTTTTGTTTCCAACAAGCCAGGCTTTCTTGTAATTAATTAAAGTCGTTTTAGTAGTTTGGGAACTTTTTCTTGTTATTGTTTTAACATTCATTTTCTGTTCAGCTCTTCTTCGCGAGTATTTTCAGATAAATAGTTTTCAGCGACATAACGCTGACTTCATGCATAAAAAAGCCTTGTATAGTTTTCTAACTATATATAACCAAAGACCTGAGACGATCTTTTTAAACCATAACTTTTGGTATTTTTGTTACAAGCAGCCTTTCGCAAACACACACTTTGTTCCCTTTTCTTAGTTAATTTTACAACAAAAAAAAAAAAGAAGTCAAAGATACCCCAGAATGCTTGGCATATGATAGATCGATCAACTAAAAACATGATCTATCTGTTAGGTCTTTTTCTTGTTTTCTCTTATTTCTTCAGGACATCCTTTTAAGATACTGTTTTTCTACTATAGATGGTTATTTATATCTGCTAGTTCTTCTTTTCTCCTCCACTTCTCCAGTTTTGCAAAACATTTTAAGAACTCACTGCATACCAGGAAGAAACGAAGGGTGGCTCAAAGCCTTCAGCAAAAAATATTTTCCTGTATGTGTGAATGTTGTTTTATAGAAACATAACTAATCTCCTGTTCGGCCTCGGTTTAGTTCACCAACCAGCCATTACCCGATGATGATGCTTCCCTCTGGTCAGCCGGTGCCGGTGCTCCCTGGGCCCGTACATATACCGTCTGTTATTAATGTAAGGCAGTCTGCTGTCTGGTAACTTTACAGTCGAGAAGTTGGTTGGGTTTTAATTCTTATGTATTTATGCGTCATGTCTATATGGTCTCCAGCTGGCCCGACCCATGTGTATGGTACCCAACATTCCTGGCATCCCTGGTCCCCCTTTGGGAGGCAGCAGCAGCGGCTCCAACTCCCCCTCCGGCTACAGCATCCACTCAGAGGCCAAAATGGTCAGTGTTAGATTAGCTCTCTATTTTTATCCCTTTTTTTTATCTGTTCTTCTCTCCATCTTCACCCTCCAGGCTGAGCTTGTTCATCATATGACTTTCTGCTGCAGTAACTTGTTTGTTTAACCCTTGTGCTCAGCAACTCAAGTTTTACTGAAATCTGGACACCGAGAGGCGCACACAGGCTCAAAGATGTCCCAATTTACATATATTTTTGTCACTTTTGTCCCTGATAAAGATCCAAGTCATTAAAGTCGGTGCTACCATGTGCTTGACACCTTTGTTCATCAGTGATTAAAAAGTTAGAATTTTAAAAATATTTTCACAAGCTCCACAGAGTGCCTTTGCTTTTTTTAACTTTTTTATTTTAAGCAAGAAGCCTTGTCCACAACTAAAATATCCTTCCATTCAGCCAAGTTTCAGCGAGGTTTCAGTTCAGATACTCTTTTTTTTTTTTTTTTTTTTTTTTGTCATGGAAACGTGCAAAATGAAAGACCTAGCTTTCCTTGAATGAATGCATATCACTTTGAAATCATTATCTTCATCTGGAAAAAAAAGAAGAATCCCAAAGCAGCCTGATCTGAAAACTTGCCCCAGATGATGCAACGCCTCGAGAACCAAACTCAGTACAAAGAGGTTGAGGTAGATCAGGATGTCACATGAATATGCTGCAGGCGGGGGGGGGGGGGCTTTTTTTAAATTCACTCCTTACATAATTCAGGCTTTTCAACTATAAATACGTTTTTATCACACAATTCACCAGTGATGAGCAACTTGGTTTAAGAAAAAAAAAATGAGCTTAAATCAGCGTTTACTTCAAGCTATTCTTGCTTCAGCTGGAGGGGAGAACAGGAATGAACAACCTTCGGCTCGGCTTCTTGGCTTTGATCTGCTCCACAGTAATGAAGCAGCCTCCTTTACGCTTTGTTTCTGTTGGCACTTTGACTTGTGAATACCACTTCCTGAACTTGTTATTGATGCGGCCCGTGTAATTGTACTCCTGCAGCGTCTGAAGGCCGCCCTGTCCCAGCAGAGCCCGTCGGGACAGAGTTTGGGGGTTGTGGCCATGGGCAACAGCCCCATGGTACCTCAGAGGGCAGAGCAGAGTCAGCTGCTCGTCCAGCATCCAGACGCTCCGTCACCTGCACAACCTCAGGTGCTTCTTTTTACCTGACTCTCTCATTGAGTAAAAAATTTTAAAAAACTGGAGTGAACGGATAACCTTTTCAAGTTGCCGAAAATTTAGGTTGTGCTTCATGTGCTAAGATGTTTTGTTGGCTTTAAAGAATGAAACTGTGACTCAAACTTCCCTTTTCTTTCTTGTCTCTCTTCCGTTTCCCTCGCCTGTCTGTCTGTTTCCTTTTGACTTCTTGCCATTCTCTCCCTCAAGGTATCTCCAGCGCAGCCTACAGGTGGGCGTCGGCGGCGGACGGTAGACGATGACCCAGATGAGAGAAGGCAGCGCTTCCTGGAGAGGAACAGGGCGGCGGCGTCGCGCTGCAGACAGAAACGCAAACTGTGGGTCAACTCTCTGGAGAAGAAGGCCGAGGAGCTCAGCTCTCTGAACGTCTCGCTGTCGGTGAGTGGGTTTTAGAGTGGGTGGACGGGGACGAAACGCGCAGCGTACAAGTCTCCAACTAGTTTTGGAACTTTGCGAGATTTATTCCAGATGAACGATGTTGGTGAAAGGAAATACTGGGTGGATTTATTAATGTGTTGTGTTGCAAGACTTGAAACTTTGAAGTCAGCATGACTTATTTCAACCCTTTATTGTGTTAGGTTTTGAACTTTAAATGTTTTGGGATCAAAACAGTATAAAGATCATTTCATAGTTGAAATTCATTCAAAACCCATCAAGGGAAAAGAAAAAAATGATATTAAAATCTAATCATGTTTGTACAGTATGACCAATAAATGAAGTGTGAACTACACTATAGTTTCCTTTTCCCTCTCTTTAGAACGAGGTGTCTCTGCTGCGAAATGAGGTGGCTCATTTAAAGCAGCTGCTGCTGGCCCACAAGGACTGTCCTGTAACGACCCTACAAAAGAAAACCGCCTACTTAGGTAAGACCTCAAGCCACAGGTTCAGTCGGTCCTGTTACTCACATGGTGCTAATTGGAGCTTGATTTGAATTAAAAGCGAAGTCGTAAATCAGAAGGTCACGTCGTTGTTTTCAGTGGGGCCGCGGTAGCTCGGTGGTCAGTGCCACGGTCTTGTAATCCTGAGGCTGCAGGTTCGAGCTCAGGTTGCGTCACGAAGGGCATCTGCTCTGAATGTAAATGTCAAATCTTTCCTAAAGGCTCCCTCACCCCTACAGAAGGGAGCAGCTGAAAGAAAAAAACGGCATAATCTCTGTTCTCAGTTTTATTTGCTGGCCAGTTTGACACAAGCTGCACTGGTAGTAGATATTATTTAAGACAAATTATCATCGAGCCACGTACAATATAACACGTCAGTCAGGTGAAAAATACAAGCAGTTTGTAAATATGCACAGCAAACACCCTATCAGCTATAAATTCATTATTTCATTTTGCAGCAATCAAAGTTGCATTTATTTGCCAGCTTTTAAATCTGTACTTTTCTTTTTTCCTGTAGCTGCAGACGAGAGTTTGAAAGACACGTCAGAGCCCACAGGTTCCCCAGCCCCCGTGATCCAGCACAGTTCTTTGGCGCCGAGCCCCTCCACAGGGCACAACGGCCTGAGCTCCCGGGCCGCGGCTGAGGCCATGGCCATGTCTGTTCTGGCGGGGATGGGCCAGCAGCAGCGAGCTGAGAGCGGACCCTCTCACATTATCATGGCTGCACAGTCTCAGTCTGCTGCCAGATGATGAGCAGCACCACCGCTGGCCCAGACTTGGCTCATCCCACAGGGGAAAGAAAGACTCCCACCATCCACAACCTACAAGTCCACGTTTCACATCTTCTCCATCCTTACCCGTTTTTAATCCTCCTGCGGAGCCATGACGCTGTGGCCTGGAGCTCAGCAGCAGCCTTCTGGTAACGGACTGAGACTTTTGAGAGAGCTTCCTGTTCACTTTGCCATAAACTACAGGGGCTGGACTCCAATCTCCCTCCTACCTTCGGTCTTCCTGCTCATCCCTCATCTCCCTCAGTCAATACAACTCCTCACCAGACTGTAACGGACTGCATCGAGTAATCTGCCGTGATGGACTTTTCAGCACAGTTTCAGACACACAGTTCTTACAGAAACATCCTTGATCAAACCGGATACAACACACAGGGCTTTACACTGTTTTCAGCGGGGAGTAGTGCCTTGCGTTCCTAAACTCTCGAGCCACGCCGACACTCGCACACCAATCATCGCACATCCCTGGTCCTCTTCAGATGGAACAGGTGATCTTCAGATCTCCGTAATTCACGAAACGTTTGGCAAACGGTTCCACTTTGACGTGATCTCAACACGAACCCACTAACCATGCTTCATATACACCTCTTTACGGTCAAACGTATTAATTTGTGCAAATTGATTAATTATGTAAAACAAAACATAGTTGTTTGCCCGCTTCAGATTTGCTGAATTTGACTTTTTTTTTCTGATTGGGGACACATTCTAAAAAAGCATTTGCAGCTTTCTTTTATTTATTAATTGACAAATCATCTCAAATTAGTCTACAGATTATAAAAATCATTTGATAGTAGCTTTAAATTGGTTAAATTGCTGTCTAACATGAAGGATATAGAGCCTTTGGCGTCCTTCACGTGTTTCTAAAAAAACAAACAAAAAAAAAAAAACAGGCAAGCTATCAAACTGGTTTGTAAGTTTTTTGTTTTTTTTTAAATATATATAAATCCTCTCATGGCTGTTTCTGTGTGTGGGTCCAGGACTTCATGTAACTGCTATTTTCACACCTCTCAGGATGGCTGAACGTCCTTGCTGCTCGGTGGAAGTGTGATGAACCCTTTTGGTCCTTTTTGCTCTTTACCAAACCCTTAAAGTAAGCCATAATGATAAAAAAAGAAAAAAGATCTGTGAATCTCCAAAGACCTCCTGGTACTTTTTCTGGGACAAGAAATAAACAGCCCGACTGTTGTTTTGTGAAGCAGGGGTTACAGTGACTGAATCCACAGTATATCAGTGCTTCTTTTCTTGCACTTTGTCTCTCTCTCTCTCTCTCTCTTTCTCTCTCTCTCTCTCGCACCACGTCTGATCATTTTTGCCTTAAGATCACATTTGTGCCTCAGATTTTCCCACTGATGTTTTAAAAACAAAGAAAAGGATGAGCTGATTTGAAAAAAAAACAACAAAAACTACAACCTATTGAGGAAACCTATTTATTTTTCCTTATTTGTTTATTTCATCAGATTACCAACGGCCTATTCCTCGCTCAGCACTTTTTATATATCCTGTTTTAATCGATCCTGTTGCTTCACTGGGAGCAGACTTGTTGCAGAACTTGTCTGTCATCTGGTGGAGAGTCGTGGCAAACACACGTTCGGCAGCGAAAGCTTTACGAGCGGACCTCCGATCGTTTCTGAAAGGCTCCAGTTCTTTAGACAAAGAGGTTTTTACCAGATATCAATATATATTTTTGCATAAACACCGAAGCAAATTGTCTGTTTTTTGTTTTGTTTTTTTTTCTTGTTTGAGCATTTCTGTTCTCGTTTTGTCTAATATGATTGTGTATTCGCAGGATACAATATTTCAAAAGCAAAATGTTGTCTGTTATTATAACTACTTGTCTGTATGCACTAAACTAACGAGGGTTTATAGTTTATTTTTCTGTTCAAACGTTTGCCACTCTCCTGTCTTCTTGGTTTTTTTTTTGGTTTTTTTTTTTTTCTGAGATATATGGAAAAACATCCGAACTTTATTTACAACAGGTTTTAGTGTTTGTACTGTATTCGTGGTTGGGAATTTGCCATTTACTTTAAAGATTTTAACCTCTGACTGAACCTCTCGTCCTACAGTCCCAATGGTGACCCTGGCATTTTATTTTACTTGTTGGCACTATATTTAGCCAACAGTCCCATATGGATTGTTTATATAAAATGAAAATTAAAACTATATTTAGCGTTCATGTTTTCTTTTTTTGTTTAATTTGTGTGATGGGCACCTTTTTTCTGTCATTTCCTCTTTTCACCCCCCCTTCCTAATAACCCTTTTGTTTGTACTGATGAATATAGAGACTAATTTCTTTAACAAAAACATCCTTTGGTCTTCTCTACAAAAAAAATGTGGACCTCTTTTAAAAGAAAATATCCCCATTGTTAAACCTTTTAAGATGGATTTGGTTCATCTTTTGACTGTTCTTAACTAACTTATTTTTTTAAATTGGTCAATTTATAATCTCCTTTTCAGTCTGTGGCCTGTTAGAGTTCCTGTAAAAGGAACATTTTAAAGGAAAAATGCAACAGCGTGTAAGTTGCAGATAGTATATTAATAGTCTTTTACACTCCCATTGTCAGACTGATGGTATCAGAGAATACATTGTACTGTACATACCTGTACTATATGAATATATTTACTTTTCCATGCATGTCCAAGTGGAATACCATGAACACTTACAGTGCTGAAGTCAAATTAAAGAAACTACATCCTAATGAACATCACCCTGTTTGGTCTGTGACTGACTGAAGCGTCTGTATCAGTTTTTAGGTTTTAAAATGCAGAGGACATGTTAATTTTGTGTTTGCCCTTTGTTTGGACTCACACACTTCACTCAGTTTCCTTTATTGAGTTTACAAATTAGAGGAAAATAGGTTGACGAGTTGCAGACATTTAAGGGTTTGCTTAGGTTGATTATCTGTGGCAACCATCTTGAATTGATTTAACTCTTTAAGTAATTAGTTTTAGATGAATATTAAGTGCTTATTTTCTGACAGTTTGATTAAAATCCATCCCCTGGCTCATGAGATATTTTGCTAACGGACGGACAGTTAACTCCAATAGTTATTGTCAAAGTTTTAAGAAAAAAATATTACACAATGTGTAGTTCTCAAGTACGTGTTTGGGGACAATGCTCAGCCACTACACCAGATTTTAGCTCAGTTCCTGTAAAATTAACAGAGTTATAGCCACTGTTGTGCTTGCTAAGGTTGCTTGGCTGTGGCGGCCATGTTGCCTCCAAACATTAATGAGTTGAAATTGAAATTACGCTATCACCTGGCTTTCAAGCAATAGAAATCCAGAGGCAGCTAAATTTATTGCTGAATAATTTAAGATTCATTTTGAAACGTGACATAGTGACTGAGTAATCTCAGACTCATATTCACGTTATAATTTAAACGTAGCCTCTAAGGGGCTTGGACTCAGTCTGGATGTTTAGGAACCGTTGTTTCTGGTTTTCTTTTTCGTCTGAACGTCAAAAACTCAGAATGCAGAAAGTGACAACAGCCAACATCTGGGATATTTTATTCAGTCTGCTTTGAGGTTGGTTTCCTCTAAAAACACGGTTGCTGTTTCTTACAGAAACAACAAGCGCATAAGATTTTTTTTGTGAGTGGGTTTTAAATGCTGTGGGAGTGGCAGCAAAATGACAGTATGTTATTTTTTTAACCATATGTTATATTGACTCAATTATCACTTGTTTTATCCAAAAGACTTTCCAAACCAGGAACGAAATTTAAGATCCATTACATTAGGAAACAATAGACAAGTCGTTATTTAAATTTCAATGTATTTATTTACATTTATTTAAACAGCAGAATACAGCAGGCACAGAGGGGGACGTTAGTGATGGTTAGGTGTTCTCAGACAGAATTTAGCTGCTCATTCCATCACTGTGGAACTGAATATGAAACTGGTGTGGGTTGAGACTACAGTATACTTAGAGCCGACAGTAATGGGTGATGTTCCTGAGAGGAATGCAGTGGTTAAGAAGAAACATGAGTCTGTATTACTCTTAGTCTTCATGGCGCGGTGACTCTGTAGGGGTGTGAGCTGAACTTATTTCTGTCAGCTGTGGAGTTTCATGAGTTTGTTTGACCTTTGTCAAGACAAAGACAAAAGAATGAGACAAATCAGCATTTGGTGAGAATAATAGACATAGGAGTATTATTTAGCCATGACACAGAAGGTTGTGTCTGAGTGTGTGGTGTGTACTAAGCCCAAGATGTCAAAAAAAAACCAAACAAACAGAATGAGTCCTAGCACTAAGCCCTGAGGCAACTTTCCTTATTGGAAAAATTAACACAACCGCGTCGTCCGACTTGCTACAAATGCTGGTTGAAGGATGGGATCGTCTCCCATCCTGTGGCTGCATATGGTTCTTCCACATGCTACTGAGGCCCTGATTGTTAAACAAATATGTTGTTAAATTGACTTGTTTTCATTCAGTCCAAAAACAAAAAAAACAAACAAAAAAACAACAACACAAACCAACAGAAAGAGTAGAATAAGCTGTTTGGAACTGGCAGAGAAGATTTTAATGGGTGCAGCACACATTTAACTCTGCTGCTCCACCCAGAAATGCATTTTCCTATCAAATGTGGCACAAATAAAGAGTGAATAAACAGGCTTTCCAAATGTATACAGTTCATAGCCAAGAAGTATTGCTACAGCAAAGAAATAACCAATCAAACACAAAACTCCTTACTTTTGGAGCAATGTTAAGCTGTATTTTATGGAACCCCATATTATTTTGGGTTAATTTCTCCCAGTCCAGGAGTGAGTATTTTGTGCCGCTGCTTCCTGCGGACTCCCCCTCGCCTCCCCCTGTGAAAGGAGTGCGTTTCTCCGGCTGTAACAGCAGAGGGAGCAGGGTTTTTTGTTGTTTTTTCTTTCCTCTCCCGGAGCGACCGTCGGCTCGGATGCTGCGTGAAGTGAAGCAACACGGAGAGGCAGGCGAGGTGAGGGCGGTCACGTGACCGCGCGTTGCCGTTGGTGGCGAGTTTTCCCCATTATGGCGGAAGGGCAAGCCGTGCGGATGGGCCGTGTCTCCCACTCCGGCGCTTGTTTTGTTTCCTGAAGGAGGGTGTTTTTTTTTAGTTTTATTCATTTTTCTTTTTTTTTAACCATTTTTTTATCACTTCGAAGCAGCTCTTTTTTTAACAGCTAGACTGCTTTGGTGTTTCTCGGAGAAACCATGGCGGACCGCGGCGTTGATTTGTCCGCCCTGCCGAAGGAGGTTAGAGACCAGTTGGCGGAGTTGGACCTGGAGCTGTCTGAAGGTAAAAAAAAGGAGGGGAGTGGGGCTAATCATGGGGCTGACGATGGGGGGGATGCTTTAGCACGTTTTGTTTGTTTTTGATAGCTATTGTCTGTTCGCTCTCCAGGCCTACCGGCTTCCATTAGAGCACCACTTTTCCCTCATTCACCTGCTCCACTTTCCGCCTGTAATGAATTCGTCTGTCGGTTCAGGCGTGTTTGGTGCTAAAGCAGGATGTGGGTCTTGGAGCTACCGAGCGGCTATTTTCATCCATTTCCTCCTCTCCCCTTGATCTGTTTGTTTAATTCGGGCAACACATCTCCCCGTTTCCTTTGCGATCTTCACGCCGAAAGCCACGTTTTCATTGTGTGTTATCTGAACGCCGGGGTTCGGCTACCGGCGAGGTCCGTCTCTGTCATCTGTGAGGTTTCACCTTTATTCCTCCTTCCCCCTCTCTCCCTCTGACCCCCCGGCTAAAGGTCCGTACGAGCCCTCAGCCAGGGTGTGTTTTGGTGAGGTGAGGTTAGGTTTTCGCCGTTTTGCCGCCGTGAACCTGTGAGTCACGGTGATTGGTGTTGACATGTAGGGACTGCAGGCCCGCACACATCATCCTGCTGTGTCATATCAAGACCGATACGACATGTTAGGAGTGTTACAGCACCCCCAGAGAGTGGAGACACACACACACACTCACTGGGGCCGGGACCAAAAGGTAGGTGCAGAGACAACCTGATACACCTGGGTAAATCTGTCACTGACAGGTCTTCTCTGTCATATAGGCAGGGGTTTCTTTGTGTGTGCCCTCACCCATAGATGTTTTGGTTTGATGGTGTCCCATCCATCCATTTAATGTATGGTCAGAGGCATCCCCTCCCCCCCAGAGCAGCTGTTTTTAGCTCCATCAGTGACACACTTGACTGTCACACATCCCCTGACAGGATACCCCCCCCCACCTTTTTTCCCACCATCACAATTATGGAGCAAACTTCAAATTGTAATTATAACAGGACATGTTTCCCTAATGATTTGCAGATTCCCTTACAAAACAAGAACAAAAAAAACACCCTCTACATCACTGTAAAACGACTATGACAGCGTTAGATCTGATTAGAAATGTAGATGTAGCGTCAAGCTGGCCACTAATTTCCATTTTTAGTCCGAACTCGGAGCAACAGATGCAGAATTTCCCCCGCTTCCTAGCATGTGAATGTACCTAAGCGCTTTACACTATCAGTCAGTCACCCATTCATCCACTCATTCACTCACTGATGGTGGTGACAGAAGTGAGGCTGCCGTCACACCGGTGCCGCCGAACCCTCTGACCACCACCAGTAGGTAAGGCAGGTGAAGTGTCTTGCCCAAGGATACAATGGCTGAGACTGACGGAGCAGGGTTTTGAACCTCCGGTTACAGGCCAAACCCCTACCTTCTGAGCCACTGTAAAATGTGAGTGTTTCCTGAAACCCTTAGTCAGATTTGAGGACATTATTATTCCATCTGCAATATTAGACACAACAAAGAAACAGCAATGCAGTTGTGTTTTATAATGCACTCCTGGCACCTCTAAAATAAAAAGGCCAAAGCTAAAAAAAAATCCTCTAAAACAGAGAGGACTGTAGTTTTATCTTTTTTTATGCTACATGTCAGACAGTCCTGTTGCTGATCTTCGAGCATCTGCAGAGAGGTGCTGCGGCGCTGACTGACCTCTGAGGTTTATGTGGTTTCCATGGGTAGGTTAGTTCGCATTGCCGGACCTGTTAAAGACCTTTATCAGTTTTTCTGCTTATGGATGTTTGCCACATTAATCTCAAACGATTTAATGCTCACAACATTAGACAATCATTGATGAGATTGGAACAACTTCACTTCTAAAGATAAACATTTCTATGGTGCTCTTTATACTTGCTGTCTGTGAAACAAATTACAACTTGGAGTCCATTTAGTTTCCACTCTGGTTTATTATCGCCCGTCACCAAAAGGCGAAAGCTCGTTTTTTATTTTATTTTGTGTGTGTGTTGGTTTGTATAACTAAAGAGATGGTTATTATATTGATCATAACTGATCAGGAATGCAGTTCTAAACAAAGGCGGAGCATATTTGCTGTTTTCTGATGCAACTTTTATGAAATCTGAGTGAGAATAACCCCCAAACAATTGTTTATTGATGTAGAAATTGTTAGAAGCCTAAAAATTCAAATCAAAACCACAAAAAATCGTATATTTTGACATCTGTTATGGCTTTCAGTGTTAATCAAAAAGGAAAGCTTTAGTCTTAAAAAACTGTTGGTTTAGCGGCTGTGGCTCTGTGGTTAGGGCAGTCGTCCTCTGATGAGAGAGTTGGAAGTTTGATTCCTGGCAGCAGCCGCATGCCGAAGTGTCCCTGGGCAAGACGCTGAACCCCTCATTGCCTCCGATGTGCCCCATCGGTGTATAAATGGAGTTTAAAGCACTGATCAGTCACCATAGGATGATTCATTCATGTTAGCTTTGTAGGGATGTAGTAGAGTCCTGTATGAACGTGTGTGTGTGGCTGGGTAAATGAGGGCAGATTGTGTTGAAGAAAGGCTCTATACAAGTACAGTTTATTTATAGTTTATCATTAACTGGTTCTAAAAGAGAGGAGCCTGATACCTAAAGGCTCTGCCTCTCATTCTAATGTTGGGATTCTTTAGAAACCACAAGTAAACCGCCCGTAGAAAAGTGAAAAGCTTTGTCATAATGAGCTCTTTTGATAAAAGACGGAGTTTTATATGAGAGAATAATTTTCAAATTGTACCCTGGACTTGTTGGGAAAGCAATAAAAAGAAGCTGAGATTGGAGAACTATGATCTTCAAATATCTCATCAGACCACTTGCTGCAGCATTTTGGGTCAGCTGGAGGCTTTTCAGAGAGTTACTGGGACATCCTAAAAATAGAACGTTATAATAGCCCAGCCTGTAGACACTTGCGAGTTAAAGGACAAATCCTGGTCAAAAATAACTCACAGTGTCTCACAGTAGTATTGGGAAGCTAAGTAATGTAAGTAGGAAACTGTAAATGGATAGATCTTTTATTATTTTCTCAAAAGTATCAAAAGCAACTTCTGTTTTGAACTGAGAAGCAGAAAATCCAAGGTCATGCAGTTCAAGAAACCTGCCGTTCATCAATTAACGAGAAGCAAGAGGGCTGCACAATGTGTCAAAGATTTATCGGTATTGCAACATCTGTGTGCACCGTATCAATACTGCAAAGGATTAAAAAATAATCACAGTCACAAGCTGCGTTCAAAAGATACAAATTTGGAAAGCTCATAGCCTGCGAACGGAGAACGTTCCGAACATTGTACTGACAGAACATGTAACTGATATTGTCATCACAATATTTTACAATAATATTAGCAATAAATCATTTTGATAACTTTGATTGTGAGACGTTTGTGTTTGGCATACATCAACAAACCGTGTTGTTTTCCATTAAAGTTATTGCTCTACGATCTGGACAGTTAATAGGATGCAATGTATTACAATGATGTCATGTTTGTTTCAGGATAATTTTCCCTCTTTTCTCATTATTTAGTGTAGTTGCTTTGCTCCAGGCAGTTATTGATGGCTCCCGATACAGACCTATGTCACTTGTAGTTGAGGAAACTTTCTACTGAAACTTGTCACCTCCAATTTTGCTTAGTTAAATGTAGTAATGTAGTTTGAGATCATGGCTATTTTGAAGACTTCCTCCTTGTTGCGCTCATACAAAGTGTGGGACTGGATTTTAAACGGCAACATTTCTCTTCAAGAAGCAGCTCAGTTCATAGTATTCTGGGTTGATGTTCATATATTTTATGATCGCTTGACAGTTTAGCTTATTGTGAGATGTTTTTCATACTGCTACCCTAAAGCACTGAATGCAGTAAGACAAAGAACGGGAATAGTTTCTGTCTCAACAAGCTGGGGCCGCTTAATATTCCAGCCTTTACAGTACTTTAGCTGTATGTGTGTAAAAGCCTCCTTGTGCATTTATGACAGGAAGCATGCCTCATGTCGCTACCTGATGGGTCATTTTTCTTCTGTTCATAACAAGCCTTCATCCAAACCAAGTGGAAATGCCTGTTCCTGCGTTGCTTGGATAAGAACACAGGGCTGCCAAACGGCCTCTTAAAAACCAACTCAGCTCTGCTAGCCCCCTGTGACTACGGGGACACAATGGCGATCATTCAGCTGGCCTGGGTCGCTGTGGCCAGAAACTCTGCAGCCATTTAGGACATTCAGCCGAACCCAGTCAGGCTTTTATGTGTACGAAGACCAATGAGCCTCCGATGACTGGTCAGATTCTGCAGGGTGTGGCTCCCTCTGCCATAATTGGGGATTAGCCTCCGCAGCGTAACAATTGTAACCCTCGTGTCAGGTTCACGTCTCACATCATCTTGCGAGTTTTCTGGAAAGAATTCAACACAGCTTACCCAAACAAAATTCTACACAAATAGGTCTTTTGTTTAAATGTTCAGGACAGTCATGGTTCTGCTTTAAAGTACTCCCATTCCTCCAGACTGCTTTATAATTAAACTCAAGAGCAATCTCTGGTATCTGGAGCGCTTATCTCTGTTCACATGTATGTGGAGTGGCTGTGTTCACATCTGTGACTAGTTTGTGGGGACTGACAGTCCACACGACCGCCAGTTGCTTCTTCATCAGGCCGCTCGTTCTGATGCTGCAGAAACAGGATGCATGTTTTGCGTATAAAGGGTACGGCTCAGCAGAGCACGACAGCACTAATATAGACCTAATCTATACTAGCCATCCGTTTATTTATTTTTTTAACCTCAGTCATCAGAAGGAGGGTGTTGGACAAAACCTAATGGATCCTTTAAGACGAATCATTGCTTTATCTTCTGCCTTTGTATTATTTACATATTGGGTATCAAGAGAACAGTTGTTTTTGTTAGGCAAAGTGGCTATTTTGAGACCGATGACAGACATGTGATAGCCACTTCCTCAAACTTAAGTGCATGTGTTGGAGGAACAGTTTGGTTTTAAGGTTTGATCTGCACTGCCACAGAAACAGGAAACTGAACCTTACAAAGAGTCAGACGCTCATTTTCACAACTTTTGACCCTCACTACTTAAAACTTTGCACATAATTTCATTATGCGCAGTAAATAAAGATGTTAAAATTTTCACAGCATCGTCGGGTTGTTATAGTAAGAATAGTCTGTGTTAATAGATATGTACTTGAGAGGAAGAAGGGGAAGAAAATCATTAAGCAAACGTAATATCTCAACCAAAACACAAACATTTAGTTTCAGTCTCCATGACCTCATGTGCTGACTGTATGAAGAGGTGATGAGTGTTGTTAAACCTACGTTTATCATATCATGTCAAATAGTTTTTAGGTGTTTTTATCAAACACAGTCAAATATTTAGAAAAAAAAGGTGTGCCAATGGATTATCAAAGAGAGTTTTTGCTCATCTCAAACTGAACTTGCTTTTCATTAAGTCATTCTTGTAAACCTGAAGATTAGAACCCAAAAACCACAAATTGGTTTCCCTGAAGCCTAAGAGCCAGGGCCATAGGGCTGGCAGATGGCTGTGTACTCCTGGTCTTCTGTTGTGTGGATGTGTGTACATGCATTCTGTTTGCACATGCAAGTGTGTATGCATCTGACATAATACTGTTTCTGTGAATAGTTAATGATGGCTGCAGTCCCTTTTACATCTCCAGGCCTGTGCTAAGATGAATTATTCAGATGCTCTCAATAAATACCAGGACACCCTTAGAGAGTGGGGTGTGGGTGGTTGGTGAGCGTGACTTCTTTAAGTTCCCCAGGTGCAAGCTGAGGCAAGTAGAGGAACCCAACCTTGCGTCTTTGATTATTTGCCAGGAGATAAATAATGTCCCTTTTATTAGCTCTTAAGATGTGAACAATTTGAAATGTGAAATTTCATTTTTAAAGTAGAAGATACTGAACTTGTTTAACAGGCTCATATGAGACCCGTGCTGTCAGAATGAGCATAGGCTGCAGTGCACCGCAATTAAGATTTACGTAAAAATTAGTCCATAAAGACACAATCTAACGATCCCAGTAACCAAAATGCAAGATAATCTCCCTTTAAATCCAAGTTTTCTAACAGGTATGCCTTCAGAAATAATAAAAAAATGTATATATTTATTAAAAATTAAAATATTTATATATATATACATTCATATAATATATAAATCATCATATCATCATACAAATCATCCTAATTTATACTCAAATGCTTTTCAATTTGGGTATAAAATTAAAAACATTTTGGGCTCCAGCCCCCCTCACCCCCATTAGCCAGGACTGGGGGGAACTCGCCGATGAGTACCTGGTGGTTGATCCTAGGCTCCTGTGGCTTGGTTAGGCCGAGCCCCAACAAGAGACAGGATGCCACCGCCACGTGGGCCCACCACCTGCGAGTAGGACCGGCGAGGACAGGCGCCATGCAAGCTGGGCGGCAAGCGAGTAGTTTGCCGCTGCTCCTTCACATCGAAAGGAGTTAGCTGGGTTGGTTCGGCCATCCTGGATGCCTCCCTTTGGTGGTTTTCCAGGCATGTCCCACTGGGAAGAGACCTCGGGGCAGACCCAGAACTCTCTGGAGGGATTGTGTGTCCTCTCTGGCCTGTGAACGCCTTGGAATCCCCCCAGAAGGAGCTGAAGAGTGTCTCTGGGAAAAGGGATGTCTCTTCCTCCCTCCTGGACCTCTTTCCTCCACGACCCGACCACGGATAAGCGGGAGAAGATGGATGGATGTTTTTAATATCACTGCCAAAGTCAGTACTTTCTAACTTTAAAACATCAGTAAAATTGTTTAATTTTTCTATTGAAAAGCAATCTGATTTATCTTTACACTTTTTCATATACAACCCAAAATATTATGAAGTAGTAACACTGTGGTAGCAAACTGTTATAGTTTTACTTCTTCTCTAGCTATTGAATGGTGATATTGTAGACGTTTCAACTACTGGCCTGCCTCAGCTGCAGGATTCATGCGGTTCAGTACTGAGGAAGTCTAACAAGATGCGTGGAGACAGACGTAAGATGAATCACTTGTTTTAAAGAATAAGTGTTCTTAAAGCAAGACCGACTGTGAGTAAAGGCTCAAATTATATTAACACTGATGTGATATCCTGCTGATTTGTGTGTCATAAGTTAGTGTTTCAGAGAAACGACATGTTTACAGTCCAGGCATGCCTGTATCCTGTGTTGTTGTAGATCCGTGAGTCACTGCTTTCTAGGCGTGTCGCCTTCTTCGGGGCACATCAATCCATCAACTGGAAAGTGAGAGAACTTGTTTTAGCCCGGGAGTTTAGAAGGTTCATCCAAACTGTGACTCATCATAAAGGAAGTGTGAGTGTGGAGTTTTAAGACTTCAGACCTTCTGTTTCGCAGCTTGCACAACACTTACTATTTTTTTTTTTCTTTTTTCCACCAACCTATCGGGTTATTTGGGCTGAGCGTGACGATCAGACACCTTTCTGAAGTTTCAGTCTCTGCCGTCTCATAACGGGCCAGACTGTGACACATCAGTGTTGACTGATGTGCACAGTGATCTGTATTTTATTGGCTAAATCACAAGCTCAGCTCTCAAACACAAAAAAACCCAATTTTTTATCTATCATCTATCTATCTTTTTCGTTTTTGTAGGATTTGACACAGGACTCCTCCAACCTATGTCTATTCTATATCCACTGCTTAAAGGGGCGACACGAGTAGTAATGCTCAAGAATGCTCTTGTGAATATAAATAGACCTAGCTGGCAAAACAAATTCACTTTCATGCCTGAGGAGGAAAAAACAAGCATCTCTGTGCCACAAAAGCTGCGCCATTATTGCAGTGGAGGCCACCCTCTTAAAGTCTAAAGGAGCCGGTCGTAATTGTGTGTCTTGGTTAGTAGAAAGCAGCCCGTGGTAAACACGTCTTCAACTGACTAGCTGACTGGTTGGCTGCTAAACGAGGATCACTGGTTCCATCCATGAGCTGTAAAATACCCCAGCCTGTTTGGAATTGCCCTTTTAAAGCCAATCACCCTGCTGTGAAACTTGTTATAAACGTGTTAATTGTTAAAACATCAGGCCAGTAAGTTTTCTGATTGCTTTCCTTCCTTTTGACTTCACTGTGTCATTACACTCCAACAGATTCACAGCAGAATTAGGTCACTAATGTCATTCTGCATGATTGTTAGCTTGTTAACTTCCTGGAGATAGCTGATTAAAGGGTTAATAACCTTATCTGTCAAAGTCTGACCATTACAATTACAGGATCTGAGGCACTAAGACAGCAAAGAGGCATTTATAAATAGGTTTCATGCTTGAAAAAAAACAAACAAACGTATATTAAGGCTATTAATTTTGACAGCAAATATTTATCAAGCACCCTTAGAAGCAAAACCCTTGAGAATAAGTTTGACGATTGTTGGAAAGTCTGTCATTGTCTCTAACTCCGTCACGTTGCTCTTCAGCTCATCATCCACAGCTGATCGTTTGAAGCTTTTCAAGTGGGTGTGATCATGAGGTATTTTCTCACAGCTGTCCTGTTTCTATATCTGAAAACTGAGGTCTGCATTTAGCCTTCTTGCTGTAAAAATGCACAATGTAAGTTTTGAAAAGGTCAGCTGCTTTTTTTGTCGCTGGATTTCTGGGGTTTTTAAAAAATGTTTTGTTTAGCTCTTTTTTTCTGCCTTTCTCTTTTTTTTTTATGGCCGTGTGCCTTACATTTGAAAAGTTCACTTCCTAATTCTTGTCCGAGAGCCAAAGACTTATCAAAAAAATTCCCAGTGCATTTAAATCCTCAGGAAAGCCCTTCAACAAGCTGATGTGTATCTTGGCCCCTGTGACCACATTGTGCTGAAACTTGGCTTGTAGTCATGGACTCCTTTAACTCAGCTCCCCAGAGGGATAGGTAAAACAAAGTTCCCCTTAATAGATTGCAAGGGTGGGGCTTTTTGTTAATTCTCAGCTGTCAATAGCCTCAGTCTTTATGCAAGTCTACGTATGTCATGGTTATTGTGTAGAGTGGAGGCGTTAGGTTAGTATTTGGATTCCCTTGGTCGAAGAAGAAGACCCAGTGTAAGGCATTTCCTGTACACGAGCTAAAATTGTTTGTTTGGCTGTACGCATTATCTGTGTTGTTACGAAATCGACACGCGAGTTTTTGTCTGCGTTTTGATGACGCTAGTGTTTGAGACGTTCTGTTGAAATTTGCCTGAGCGAGTAGTGTCACAATATGAACGCGCAGCATTTTTCTCACCCTCATATCAGTAGGAAGGCCGAGCTCCGGAGGAGGTTTGTGTCGTGTCTGAAATCCTCCCACAGGCAATGACAAGGCACTGACAGTTATCTGGTTATTATTAAACTCACCTGGCTGTAATTAGGGTGAAACTGTCACAGTAAAAAAAAAAAAAAAACAAGAATACCAATAAGAATTTCTTTTTAGACTCAGCCTGGGATGACATAAAAACTTTCTTTCTTTCTTTCTTTTTTTTTTTTTCCTGGCAGAATGTGTTTTGCCTCCTGTTGAAACAGATTTCCACCCAGCATCATCCAGGCCAGCCAGTCACAATCATTTATCTAAGACTGGGTGGGCGTGATCCCTTCAACAGCCATTAGAAGAAGCTGCAAAGTGATATGTCATGAGTTTCATTGCTTTTATTATTTATGGTTCTATCAGTTACGCACAGATGCAGTTGGCTCCGTTATCCATCATTTATACACCTCAGATATTAGAAGGACACTGAGACAAACCGGGGCGACTTGATTTTAGGTAATTAGCAGTTACAAATTTAGGTCCAGAGCACTTGTTTGACTAAAGATTTCTTGAGACGCTTTAGCAGATGACCTTTAGACAGAGACTTTAGTGAGTTTTTGGCAAATGCGTAACATTGTGTAGTGACAGCGTTATTTCGGACAACCTATTACTGTGTCGCACTGTAGGTGTTTCATCTTTGAAACAAAAAGAAATATATGTGTCTGTGTGAATTGCAGACACTGCATTTTACATTCAAAGGAAATTGATGTTTTGCAGAAAACGTTTTAAATGATCACAGTGAGTTCAAGAGCTCTGAACACCGAGTGATAAATATATATTGTATAACTTTACAGACTGCCCTTGAAGAGGAACTATGGGAAATATGAATCACTGAAGTTTTCTGTTTGTATTGCGCTGTGAAAAGTGATAACATAAAAAGGTAAATTAGCAGAAAAACATCCTGCAATGTGACTGAGTGTGCACATATGGAAAAAATGAACACAAAATAATCATGTACTTGTAATTATGTAATCTGCTAGACATTTTTGAACACTTTCTTTTGCTGCAAAGAGAGCAGGGGGTCTGTATTTTAGACAGTTTTTTTTTATTTTAAATGTGATTAAGTCTGATAAGAATAATCGATTGTTCTGATGCTTCTTTTATCTTCAGTTGCCACATTTATCAAAACCCAGCACCGACCTGTGATGCAGCGAACAGCTTGTTGCAGGCAGCACTTCATGACCCTAATATCCTTGAGTTTCACCGTTTTCTCACATTTTCATACTTTAGAACATACTTTAGCATTTAGACAATACATAATCTTTCTACTTTCTCTTGATGATGCACCTTTCTGAGCATCTCACAGCTTCGGAGCTGTAAATATCACCGCAGCGAAAGGTTTCCATCATGATGACAGCCTGTTTAGTGACTGAAAGTGGTGGGTAGCGTTAGGTCAGCCATGAGCTGTCTGAAGACCGGAGCCAATAAGGTTTGCGGTGTCAGCTTCAGACTCAAAAAGCAAGAATGTAAGTGTTACTCATCAACTCGTTATGATCTTATTATATTGATTTAGTGAGTCAGCTCCTCAGATTACATTATTCCTTCTCATTTAATGTCTGCCTTTAACTCGTAAGCAGTTAAGCACAATGAAGAAGTATCATTTGTGCATATGTGATCCAGAGAGATGCAGCATCTACAGTATATTTCCAAGTTAAACTTACATTATGTTCTCCTGTGTGTACTCACTGACCACATGCGTATTTCTGGGCAGCAGAAGACACTTATGACAATTAAGTTGATATATGGGGCTCAGTAAACCTCAGGTCAGATCCATCACATTATTCTGATGTCTGGATCTCTTAGTCACAACACTATTACACGTTAACCTGACACCTCTAATTCACTTTTACTGCTCTGTTCATTGTGGTTCTGCTGCAGTTTCTTGTTGCGGTGAGCTGATTTTGTCACTGATGGGATTGTACTTTTCTTGAGGTTAACATAAATGAGATAGACAAGAAGTCTCTAAAGATTTAGACATTATCACTATCAGCAGGACAGTTTGATTCAAGGAAGGAAGCATTTATTTTTGATAACAAATGTGCATTTGGCACGCTGACATGTTAGTGTTGTTTTTTGTGAAAAAGAAATATTAAAAAATAAATGACATATATGACCTGCAGCTTGTATTTAGAAAACCTGATTTACTGAATTACTTATTTGCGAAACAACAACAATTGGTATTTTGGATGAGAACTGTCAAAAATAAGATGTAACATGTAAATTACAGTTTTTTTTTCTTTTAAAAATCATTGTTTTTGGTTGTTCTTTAGCTGCGAAGCACAGTAGATGGACAGGAAATGAAAGGAAAAAGAGAAACAGAGAAATCAGCTGCCTGGGAGTCAAACAACTGATCAACTGACTGAGGGCAGTTTAGCTCTTGTGGTTAGCGCTGTGTATACAGATCCAGATCTCCACAGCGCTGAGTCATTGTTAATAAAGATTCTTTCCTTTTTAGATAAAATCCTCTTTAGATTGTCTTTCTTTAACCAGTCATGATAATTTTGTCTCACGCTAATTCCACTGTGAAGCTGCTGTTGCAAAAAAAATAGTAGAATGATAAAAATTTGTTTTAGTCTTTAGACCAAAAAGGAAGACATGTCTGTAAGTTATGTAGATCTTCACAGCCATTTACCAGAAGCAGCCTGGTGGTTGCATGATTTGAATTTTCTTTTTTTTTTTTTCTGTTGTTTATTTTTTTGTAGTGATGGAGACTTTGAAAAGCTAAACCTAGGAGTGGAAGGGGGGTGAATGATGCTTAGAAGAGCAGTTAGTAAGCAGAAAATAAAAGCCTCCTCAAGGCTCCTGCTTCATACTTTATGTACAGGCAATAAAGTGGTAGTTTGAGTTTCATCCCACTTTTGTGATAAAAGCAAAACTAATTGCAAGTTTTTATTTAATAATTAAAGCTGGAATACAAATACCTTATTTTGTCACGGTAAGAAGCATTTGAATAAAAAAAAAAATCTAACACCTATTCGCTAAAAGCCCATTGTAGTTATATAGCTGTAGTGTGACTAAAAAAATAATGCTTTGCTGCTGCCTCATTGTGTTTAAGAAACATTTCTCAGGCTCTTATCACTTTTATCAAAGTGACACGTTCTCGATTTATCTATAAAACAGCTTGTCGCTGCCAAACTTGAACAACCAGTTTATAATTGTTTTAGGATAAACAGTGACCCAAATTAGTGAGTGAAAGTAGCATTCAACAGTAGCATTAAGAGCCTAATTTCAGGGCAGGTCAAAGTGAGTCGGCCTGGTTTTTATAGGGGGAAAAGAGACGAGTGCAGCCTTTTTCACAGCTTTTATTATAGACAGTGCTGCGTCCAGCATAAAACAAGTTCCCTGCACTGCCCCAGCCGGCTCAAAATGGACAGTATACCAAAAATAATGGAGGAAGTGGAGCATTTAGTCGCTGCACTCAAACAGAAAGTAATTGTTTTAAGATTTAAAAGGAACATTAATTTTGTTGACAATAATAGCACTCAGGATGCTGTCAGTTCAGTCTTTTTGTGCCACAGCTAAACAGACGGATTGTTACTTACACATCTTAGTTGGCCTAATCTGCCTTTTTTTATCTTAGTGGGGCCAACACAATTGAGCCAAAGTGTTTTTGTTCAGTACAGGAAGGTTTGATTTTAAGGAAATGATAAGCTGCATGCTTTTATGTGTGCGAGTGTAATGTGTTTTTTTTAGCTATTATTTCTAAAAGGTTTTACAGATGAACGCGATTGCGTCACATGTCGCTTTGAGGCATGTTTGCATTCTTGCAAGCTGCTTCTTTATCTTTCTGAAGTTTCATCCGTTGGTTTTGCTCCTGCAGCGCCCGTTTATTCTGGTTTAGCTTCTAGCTTTCAGAACTGCTCACACCCTCCGTCACATCCTTTGTGCTCCACGCAACATACCTACAGTTGTTATCGTATGCTGACAAACCCAGGTGTTTAAATTCTTTGAATGCACGCTGTATAGATACAGCTTTTAATTTTGACTTCAGCTTCTGTTTCATTGAACAGAGAGCTCTTTGATAAAAGTGCTCTTTTATTTTCTTGTGAATGTGTTGCTTTTTCTTTAGGACCACTCCAAGGATGCATTTTAATCCTTTTCCTAAATCTGGTTACATTTCTGTCCACCTATTTCATACGACTAGTATTCAGCCTTGTTAGTAGTGTTCAACTTATTATACCCACCAAAACTGGCAAATACGTCAGCAGCTTTTTCTGCACCACTCACCCTTGAGAAATCTTACAGAGGATTACTGCGCCGAGTGACCGTTAATTTTTATTTCTGGCACCCCTGCCTGTTTCTCATTGGACTGAACAACCAAAAGAGAAACGGAGTCCAGCCTCAAATGGATTTCCAGCCAAGAGAAATTAAACTCCTCCAGCTTTTTTCTCAGCTGGACGGCAGATTTCAACAGCCATCCGGAGATTACTTCATCTTCTCTGTCATTCCGAAAACCCCCCATCATGGACTTGTCTTTTCCCATATGAGTTGTAGGCTTGATATGGGAGTGGAAAACACAGGACCTGGAGGTGGAAGGTCTGTGAACGAATCTTTGAGTCATTATTCAGATATGAACAGTACACCCCCCGGAATGAGAGATGATGGGTGCGGATAGTTCAAAGCTGTCATAAAATACTGGTGAAAAAGTTAAAAGATATATATATTTACTCTTAAAAAGTCAACAAATGGCAGCAAATCCTGTTTGTTAAGCAGCTTGAATAAGATTTTCTTTTTTCTTGAAAAATAATTGATTTGCTAATCATTTAAGCAGTTGTTTTTTAATCAGTTGGCTATTTATAACACAAACAAATCGTTTTGGGTTACAAGATTAAAAAAAAAAAAGAAAGCTGTCCCCTTTATATACAAATGGATGCTTTTTCTTGTCTAACCCCTTACTTTTTGACCATGTATGGTTCTAGTAAGCGGTTTACATCTTTAACTAATCACCAGGTGTCTTTAAATGGCCTTGGTGTCAGAATCGCTCATTTGCATTTCCTGCGAACTGCTACTTACTCGTGTTCTCAGCACAGTCTGCCCATTGTCTCTGTGTTTCTGCTCAGAGCCTCTATAAATAAAATCTTGTGGGTGACGTTAGTTCCTCCTCTCTCAGCCCCTGTGTTTATGTGTGTATTTACATGTAAAAGTACATACTGTGGATGTTTGTGCGAGTGTGTGTCTTTGCGATCTTCTCTGTCATTTTCTCACTGTTTTGCCACAGATCATCTTCTTGTGATCCGGGGTGTTATTGGTGTTGAATGTTTGCCTCTTCTTTGTAACACGTTGTTGTATCCGTGCAGAACTAGAAACACCTTTTCGTGCAAATTAAATCGGCACCCCTAACCACGACTACACAGGTTTAGAAAACGGTGTCAAAGGTGACAGACCTTTTTATACATTAGTGCTTTTAAAAGCCAGATGCACACTGTATCATGTAATTTAAGTCAGAACCTTCTCTGATTAGAAACAAAGATGGAGCCCAGAAAGATAAGCACCGTCTGATATCATGCCATGTGAAAGGGAGGGTTTATTTACCGCTGTCTTCACAGTCTGGGCAGTTAGTCTTGGTGATGGGTGCATGTTTGTGTAGCGCTATGAGTTGGCAAGACACCTGTCACATGTGTCTGTATGCGTGCAGGGAGCGGAACTGATTCTGTGAGGCAAAAGGAAACTGTGGGTGGCACTCATGTCATTCGTTAATCTGCCAGCATTAATTACACCGCTCTTTCAACTGAGAGACTAAATACCTAAAGATATGAAATGAGGACGAAGCTTCGGAAATGTTGCAGTGTAAAAACAAAAACTAAAGACGCAGTATCAGCGTGTGTTATTGAACCTGTCACGCACCGATGTAACATTTGGATGTTTTTACACTTCGAGCTGGGTCAGGACACCCAAACTATAATACATTGTTTATTTTTAAATTTCAAATCAATGCGAGTGTGAAGTCAGTTGTTAACAACAGAAACAGAAGGCGTAACCTCAGCTCCTTTTTTATTTTTCAAAGGTTGAGAAACAGTTTTAAAGCTCTCAAGATAACCCTCATGTTTTAAAACACTTTATAAAAAAAAAGTGTAGCGTTGGTAGTAACAACGTCATTCTTTTCCCCATGTTCCTTAAGTTTCTTTAAAATGTTCTGAATATTTTGAAATTCAGGGTTTTATCCTCCACGAAAACCAAGCTGAAGAAGCTACGCCAGCTGTATTAGACTTTATTATGTAAGTTTATGACTTTATGTTGTTTCAGCATCCTTAACAGAGAAGTTAACACACATGACTCAGTGCTGTTTTGTTCATTTATGTTAAAAGATATGCTGATGATTACTGGGAAACTAGTCGGATGTGTTTTTAAGCTGTTCACTTCCACATCCTAATGTCCTTTGCTGCATTGATAAGGTGTGTGTGTGCGCGTAGGTGTGTGTGGAGTGCTGGTTGGGGGATGAATGAGTGTTAACTTTCTTGTCCAGACTCTCCTCTTTGGTTGCATCAGCTTTTAGGTCATGGTAAAACAATGTTGGCTTTAACCACATTTGAGTTCTTGTTTTTTGGGAAAGCCAAATAGTTTGTTGTTGAGTAATGGGATCTTTTTTTCTTTTTTTTAATTTCCGTCATCTACAGGTGATTTAAGTAACTTAAAACAAGCTCCTAGTTTTTTTCTGATTGGTTATTTTTATTTATTGTTGTTTCCATGTTTAGTCATTCTATTTATTAAAATGATCACTTAAGTCATATGTAGGTCATGTATATCTATTTTATATTTTCCTTTCCGTCTGGTGTTTTGAATTGATTGAAGGTGGACATGGTGATGGGGGTCTAGAACTTAGCTTAACTAAACATTTAGCTGATCACCTGCTTCATGTATATCATCAGATCACATTAGGTATTAAAAATAGAAAAGGTTTAGCTTTAATTTGATCACATCATGTCACTTGTTGGTGGGAGATGCATAGCTCACAGGAGAAATGCACTTGAGCTGTGCAAACACAAAAGGCTCCGGTGTGTTGGATCAGACTGGAGAAATGCCAGTGCTGATTAAAAGAAGCCAGTAATGCCTGGGTATGTGACATGTACTGTAAACAGGTTTCATGCCAGAAAGTGTTTAAAGTCACTGTATTTATGAGTGCATCTGGGGTTGCTATCTGCATGAGTGGGTGTTTATCCCCTCTGTGACCCTGTACTGTCAGCTGTGGGGGGATCAACCCCCTTTTTTTGTCTTATCTTAAAGTCAAGAGGTCTACAGTAGCAGCTGAAAGGTAGACTGAATCCCATTTCTTGGTTTTCCTCCTTCAACCTACCCCTACCAATCAAAGTCATAAGCAGTAGCAGTCTAAATATTTCACTATGACCAGGGCATCACTTCAAGAAATCAATAAATCATCAGTTGTTGCCAGTTCTTTTGATCGTAAATAGACATAACAGTAATTGTATTTCTGAAATTATGAATATTCCCATATGTTAACCAGTTATATAGCATACAATAGAGTTCAACGTAGGCTTTTTTATTTAGGGATGATCAAAAATATTACCCATTATAGACCAAACTAGACATTACAGTGGATGCTGTAACGATGAATCATTTTATGGAGAAATAGAAAAGCTTTTTAAAGAAGATAATCAATATTACCAAACAAAATAAGACTAGACATTGTGGGGTGAAATGGGTTTTGGTTATCAAGTAAGAATGTTACTGTCATCTTTTTGAAATGGGAAGCATTACCTCAGTGGGTCCGAACACCATCATTAGAACAGTCGTAAACTTTAAAAGTCTACAATTTAAGTGTTTATAGAATGATGGTTAGTCAGTGAATTTATGCATCTCAAAGATAAACATTTCCCAACATCTGGAGTTGAGGTTTAGCAGGTCAAACATGGTGCTGGACGAAACACAGAGATCTGATTTGACATACTGACACACATCTCAAAGAGAGGGCTTCTGTAATGCAACAGCCCTTCAGGCTGCCTCAGCATTTATTCCTCTAGGCTGTCTTGCACCCTTAACCTGCACCAGCTGTGCACACACACACACACACACACACACACACACACACACACACACACACACACACAGATACACCAGTTTCATGCAACTCAGGGAGTTGTTTGGTCATTGAACTAGCTCTCTAGGCCAGTTGGCCATCGCTGTTAGTGCGGTGTTTTCCAATCAGCACATTCCTCTTTCTCTAGACAGACCCAGGGAGACAGTTTTGGCACCGCGCACACTGGGTGGGGTAATGCTCATATCCTGTCCCCTGACCTCAGATTACACACATGCACAGTTACTGTACTGTTTTGCTCATGCTCACACTCAAAACACCACATTCTTGCTCTTAAAACATGCAGCTTTTCGTCTGTTTTAAATCAGCTGTTGCAGTCAGTCTTTCAGCCGAGGGTCATTCAGTTTCTTTATGCTGGCTGTCAGCTTCAGAGCCAGTGTTGGCCGTGCCAATCAGTGCCTGTTGTTGTGTCCAACAAAGGCTCTCTTCTGTCTGTGTTAATGACCACCCCCCCTTCCCTCTGCTCCCTGATGGGCACTGCTTGAGCTGCTGAACTGAGCTTGACATAACCCCGTCTCCAACAACAAAGATGCTCCAGTCCAATCAGTCATTTTGTTGCTGATTGCTTTGCATGTACGTATTACTGTCTGTGAGTGTTTTTGTCCACGCAAACAAGCCTGTAGCATGCTGAAGAGCTGGATGAACGACAAGAAAAGAGACTGTGACACATTTCCTGTTGATTTTTATTAAGAGTTTGTGAACAAAACTAAATGCTCTGGACTCTCTATTTAGATTTGTCATTCTTTGTCTAAAAAAAAAAGCTCCTTCTCACACTAAAACTGTCTGACTTAATAATGTTGCCTTCTTTTTTATTTTGCACAAACGTCCCTCCCCCTTCCTCTGTTTCTCACCATTCCAATGTTGTGAAATCTCAAGAGTTTTCTGCATGGAAGGAATCAGAAGTCAAAACTACAGTCATTCAGGCAATCTTTCGCTCCATTCTAGGAGGTTTTCCTTTTTGATTTAGTTGTTTATCCAGGCAGATCCCAAACTCCAGTGGATAGTGACCAGCAGTGTGGGAGAAAGCTTTGAGACACAACACTCACTATCTGGGACTCCCCTCCCAGCGCTTATCCAGCCCACCTCCCTCCGTTTGGCCCGCTGAACTTTAGCACTCACTCCTATTTTCTTTCCGTTGTTGTTTCACACACTGGACTGTATTCTCTTTTGCTGCAGCCTGTGGCTCCCACCCTGACTCTAACTTTGACCCTCTCTCTGTTCATGTGTGTCTTTCTCCCTCTCTCAGTAGTTCAGTAGTTTGGATGAGAGTCTCCTTGCCACTGGTCAGTGTGGAGTAGGTGTCAGGGGATTGAGACTGAGCAGCCCTTTGGCTCACTACACTCGACACAGCATACTTTCTTATCACTGAACAGAAAAGGAGAGAAATAGCTGTATAGAGGGCTGCAACATTTGAATCGTTTGTGTGTCCAAAAGACTGTGTGGGTATGTTAGTTTACTGTGCATGTGTTTGCTTCACAAGCAGACTGTGTGATTTGGGGTACCAGAGAGGTGGACTTTGTCGTGCCTCTGTTGTTTTCTGACAGACTCTAGTGGTGAGAATCCTGCCAGTCCAAGGCCAAATGACGAACGCGGGGTGCTGGAGGAGATAAATGACCAAATCCTTGCTCTGCTTACTATTCCATCTGTTTCCAAAGCTGTCAGTTTTATCATTGATCTCTGCTCATCACAGCTATATTCTCATTTCTGGAATCATATTTGGGTTTTATCGCTTAAAGGAGGCGATGATTTTCTAATCTTGTTTGTTCCCTTAGGCTAATGTAGGATGTCACAATTGTGTCGTCTCTTTGTGTATTTTTAATGAGACTTGAATGGCAACATGCGGAGTTCAGACGATTTGCTTTAAAGAAGATTATTATTATGAGTCAGCTGCTGCACATGTGTTGGCTGAAGCAGAAGCTGTGTGTGTGGGGAGGTCAGAAGTTACATGTGTGCGCAGCGGTCTGGTGTTTGTGTGGTAATTATGACTAACTTGACAGTGTGATGTTGTTGTCCTCCTCCTAGGTGACATCACACAGAAGGGCTATGAGAAGAAGCGAGCCAAGCTGCTGGCCTCCTACATCCAGCATTTGCCAAGTAAGACCACGTCTTCTTTTGTTCTTTGAATTTTCTCATTTCACATCTGAACTCTCCTTTGTTCCGTTTGGTTTTACCTCTTTTTCCAGTTATGTTAAAAAATGTTTATTAATTAAAAGGATCTTGATAAAAGTTAGTTTTTGTCTGATTATTAGTTTCCCACCTGCAAGCTGAATTAGTTGGATATAACCATATTATTGGTGTAGGACTGTAGTGATTTATTGAAAGGAACTGACTACAGAGTGATATCTTTTTGTCCCAATGGTCCAAGAGAATTTTTGGATTTCAGTGGCCCTCTAGTGTCAAAAATGGGAATTTCTTGTGAGATATACAGACTTACAGTAACATTAAGAGCTTAGTTCACTAATAACCAGACTGTCATGTTTTATGGTTCAGCCATATTTGAGTTACTTTTTCACTAAAATCTGTTTTGGCTCAGAGTTTATCTGCATTAATTTGAACCAGTACTTCGTGGAAAAACTGATCTGCCCAACTTCTCTGTTACATAAAATGTCATTTCCTTAGGAAGAATTGCAACATATATTACCAGTAGCACAAAACAACTTCCATATATGTCATTGCAAGCTAATTTCCAGAGAGCAAGAAGGAACTTCCTTCCCGTTCGGTTTAACCATGGCCTGATTTTACTTGTTCTTCGTGTTATTTTTGTTGGTTGTTTACATGCAAAGGAGTCAAATTAACTTTGCACATGCTTGTTTCTGTTCTGTAGAGGCAGAGCTTTCTCTGCCAGATGTACAGCTTTCCCCAAGCCACAGTGCTGACCCCAGCCCAAGTCCTGAGGCCCCGGGCCCCTCCACCTCTTCAGCCTCCAAACACCATCGTGCACACCGCAGTGGAGGGGCCAGGGATGAGCGTTACAGATCAGGTACACAGCTTACTTTTACATTATATGCCTCTCAGTTTACTATGGTGGTTCTTATTTGTCTCTTTTTGTTTATTCTTGCTGTTTGTTTAGATATTCACACAGAAGCTGTGCAAGCAGCTCTGGCCAAACACAAAGAGGAGAAGATGGCACTTCCAATGCCGACCAAAAGACGCTCAGCTTTTGTCCAGTCTCCCATTGAAAACTGCACTCCTCCAGGTAAAATTTTTTTTTTGTTTTTTTCACACTTACCAGATAGTTGGAGGGACTGAAACACCCCTGGGGTTAGATTTTCTGGTCCTAACAAATACATCACGCAAATTCTAAATGAAAAAAAAAAGACTTACAAAAAGTATTTAGATGTGTCTTAAATAATGGGCTAATTTTGATGTGCGTATTTTTTCCCCCTTTTTCACTTCAGACACATCCTCTGCATCAGAAGATGAAGGCTCACTGCGCAGAAAAGCAGCTCTCAGTGCGGTGCTCGCTCAGACCCTACAGAGCCCCGATTACTGGATCAATCGCTCCGTCCAAAGCTCTTCCACGTCCTCGTCTGCTTCCTCCACCCTCTCCCATGGAGAGCCTAAGAGCCAGCCCCAGCCCCAGCCCCAACCTGGTGTCTCGGTGTTAGCCGACGTACTGGCCCACACACGCATAGGTACACCTTCCAGATGGAGAACCCAACTGTTGGTTGATGGAAGTCCAGGGTGGTTCTTTTTGTCCTTGATGGTGTTTGTCTTACATCCACCTTCAGAAAACAGTGTCCCCCCGGACGTGACGTCCTCCACTCCACAGGAGAGGGGATCCAGAGTGGACCTTCCCCCAGCAGTCAGGGGCATGAGTCGAGGACAGAGCCGCTCCAGCATGCTGGATACTGCTGATGGTATACTCACACAAGCCACGATGTGTTTAAATGTCTGTTGAGATCAAGTAAGGGGAGAATTCTACCTCATCTTTTCTAATCATGGAACCTGGGTGGCTGTCCTTTTATCTATTTATGTTTTAAAATGATAAGATTAAACTATGCATGTTTTAATCATGGGAGCTGAAAGACTTGTTTAGCAGTGATCCCATAGTTTTGATTGAAATGTAGTAAAATGTTGGGCCTGAATGAGCGGAAACATCATCGTCGGTTCACGGTGTGGTGAAGGCTGCTAATGACATATTTTGTGTTCTTTCTTTTGGGTCCATTAATCCTGTCCCCTGTCTTGCCTTTGATTTAAAAAAGGAAAAAGAAAAGGTAATAAAAGTCGACCCTGGGGAAGGGGAGGGATGCTGAAGAAGTCCAAACCAGCTTGCTTTCCAGCCTTTTTTTGTTTGTCTCGTGTCTTAGATTTAGAAGTAGACAACTTCCTGTATTTTCTGATCCTACAACTTGTCCGATTTGTGTCTCCTTGCGTTCAAATTTCCCTTTCAAATTCTTCCTGCTGCTGATTCTGAACCTGATCCTGACTGTGCTAAGTGTGTAGCATTCTGCCTGTGTGAGAGTGTGTGATAACTTAGAGATTTGTGTTCCAGCAGAACTGCATGTGTGTGTGTGTTTATGCTTTGTTTTGTTCGAATGCGTTTGTGACCATTCTTGGTGTTTGTCCAGGCGTGCCTGTCAGCAGCCGAGTGTCCACTAAGATCCAGCAGCTGTTGAACACACTCAAACGGCCCAAAAGACCACCACTTAGCGAATTCTTCATGGATGACTCTGAGGAAATTGTAGAAGGTGAGTTCATTTCTTTAGAAAGAACAAATTTATCATACTTAAATTGCACCATTCTGAAAAGTCTTTAAACAAAATCTGAATAATGAATGGCTGACCAAAAAAAAAAGTTTTAGCATGTTTTATGTTAATCTGTGTTGCTTCTTATGTCCAGTTCCACGGCCAGATCCCAACACCCCGAAGCCTGAGGGCCGTCAGATCATCCCGGTGAAGGGGGAGCCTCTGGGGGTGGTCAGTAATTGGCCCCCTGCCTTGCAGGCTGCCCTCGCTCGATGGGGGGCCACCCAGGCCAAGAGCCCTGCCCTCACTGCGCTGGACATCACTGGCAAACCCCTCTACACACTCACATATGGTGAGCAGAAACTCATTGGCATCTTTAGGTGGATGTAAAATCAGTAAAGAGTTTTAACTTTTCACTTCATGCAGCTCACAAGTAGAAGGTCCATCTGTTGTAAATGTGAAGTAGGTGTTTTGTTTATAAGATGGTTAAAAAAAGGGAATTAGCTGGTCTAAGCAGCATAATAGCACCTATTGATTAAATCTGTAGCGGCTTGACAAATTAAACCGTAATTCAACAATATTGTATAATTTACCAGTAATAAATGGGACATTCTGAAATAATGATTCTTTCTCCTCCCACAGGCAAACTATGGAGTCGCAGTCTGAAGCTGGCTTACACGCTGCTGAATAAATTAGGCACCAAGACTGAGCCCGTCCTACAACCTGGAGATCGAGTAAGAGTTTGCCAGATACTTTATTTTTCTGTCAAATTTAAAAGATTATAAAAGAAAGCAATTTTTTTTCTGCCTTTCAGGTGGCGTTAGTATATCCAAACAGTGACCCTGGAATGTTCTGGGTGGCTTTTTATGGCTGTCTGTTAGCCGAGGTCATTCCCGTTCCCATTGAGGTACCGCTGTCTCGTCAGGTAAATTTCTCACCGGTTCCTCGTAGATGTTTTTATTAATTGCAACAATAATTTGCTGTGTTAGCTATTTTATTAAAGGCCATTGTGGTTGTAACTTTGGTTTATTACCATTTCGTTTACCAGTCTTTACACCAACCAGTTTGTCCTCAGTCTCCTGATTGTGGTTTCTGTTCATAGGATGCAGGCAGCCAACAGATCGGCTTCCTGTTGGGCAGCTGTGGTGTGAGTTTGGCTCTGACCAGTGAGGTGTGCCTCAAAGGGCTGCCCAAGACTCCAAATGGAGAGATCGTCCAGTTCAAAGGTCAGCAAGCCAGAACTGCTTTTTTTCTCATTGCTGCTGGTTTAGACCTCTTCTCTGGGTTCTGGTTTATTTTAAAGCCGTCAGATGAACTTCTTATTGTAGAATATATGATATGAGACAGAATGAGAGGAGGTTAATGTCACATTGTTTATGTAGTATTGGCTATTCAGCTTTGACAGTGAAAGAGAAAGTTGGAAGAAGGATATTCTCAGTTACCATAAAGGCATGTGATGATTAGTTCAAGCATATACACATATCATTCTCTGTTTCATTATGATTAATGTTTTTTTTATGGTGTTATGAATACATTTACCAGGATGGCCAAGGATGAAATGGGTAGTGACCGACACCAAGTACCTGACCAAACCATCCAAAGACTGGCAGCCTCACATCCCCACAGCTAACACAGACACCGCCTACATAGAGGTACTCTGAGATGATGATTATTTCTTAGAATGCATTTTCTGTTTGGTTCATCAGATAAATTCAAATATTTGCTTGAATTTCTGTAATCATATAAGTGATTGCCAGGTCATTATTATTTATCTGTTATGTCCTTAAATCCTAAGCTTGAATGATATTTTTAATACTGCGCTTTTTCAGTCACTGCACTAAAACCTGAGGAAGAAGATCAACAAATTGATTTCTTATTGTCCACATATATTCTTGTTAGATAAGAAAAAACTTTTAAAATAACCAAGTATAGTCCTGTTTCTTTGCTGAAATTCTAACATGATTGATGTTTTTGGTTTGTTGGTTGCCTCGGCTCTTTTTAAACACCACATTGACATTTGTGTGTTTGGTTCTTTTCAAAGTACAAAGCGAGTAAAGAAGGAACTGTGATGGGAGTTGCTGTTTCCAAGATCTCCATGCTGACCCACTGCCAGGCCCTGACCCAGGCCTGCAACTACTGTGAAGGTCACAACTTTATGTAACATGAATGTCTCTCAATTGTTTATTTCCTTTTGCTTTTGTGTGTCCATAAGAGTAAGATGCCAAAGCTTTAAAACCTTACTTTACAATGTGAAACGTTTGTGTTTTCTACTTTAGGGGAGACTCTGGTCAATGTGTTGGACTGCAAGAAGGATATGGGCTTGTGGCATGGCGTCCTAACGGTGAGACTGGATGCAGCTTTTTGCACATCAAGCCCTCCTTCACTGTAATGTTCCACATTATGAAGTAGACAACATTTATAAATATTTTTTTCCCCTTTTCAGAGTGTCATGAACAGAATTCACACCATCACTGTGCCATATTCTGTCATGAAAGCCTGTCCCATGTCCTGGGTGCAGAGAGTTCACATCCACAAAGGTTTAAATTTTAATAATAATTCACCCAAAATGTTTAGATTAGAGTTTAAATGTCAAACTAACATCTTTGTTATTTGCATGATGTAAGTTTTCCCTGCAGACGTGTTTTAACAGGACTTTACCTGGATGAGTGGTGTATATGACATGTTTTTTGTTTCACAGCACGTGTGGCCTTGGTGAAGTGCCGTGACCTCCACTGGGCTATGATGGCCCACAAGGATCAGAAGGACATCAACTTGTCCTCTATACGAATGCTTATAGTGGCTGATGGAGCAAATCCATGTGAGGAACTTCTCATCCACATGCATATTCCCTTATGATGTTTGAAAATGTGGATAGTTTTAATCATTGTTTTAACGTTTTCATCTGTCGTTTACTGCCAGGGTCTGTGTCGTCCTGTGATGCCTTCCTGAACGTGTTCCAGTCTCATGGTCTGAGACCTGAGGTCATTTGTCCATGTGCCACATCGCCCGAGGCCCTGACCGTGGCCATACGCAGGTACTGCATCTTTATCCACACACCTGGCAAGAGATTTATTTAATTTGTAGGTATTCTGAAAACTAGTCAGTTTATTCAACCAAATAAACACATATTTTACGCACTTAAAATGTTAAATCTTGAGTATAATAAGTGGTTTAATGTGCCTTGCCTGCAGGCCTGGTGCTCGTGGAGCTCCTCTCCCAGCCAGGGCCATCTTGTCCATGGGCGGGCTGAGCCACGGGGTCATCAGGGTCAACACAGAGGACAAGAACTCTGCTCTCACTGTGCAGGATGTGGGCCACATCATGCCTGGAGGTGAGCTGCTGCAGATGGTTGCAGTTGGCAGTGAAAGGAGCGCAGCAGCTGCTGTTTACTGTACATTATCTTTGTTTTTATAGAAAGACAGCCCGAGTGTATGTGCTGTTAATGCTGTGACCTAATTGTGTGTTCCAGCACTGATGTGCATCGTGAAACCAGACGGGCCTCCCCAGCTGTGCAAGACAGACGAGATTGGAGAAATTGTGATCAACTCTCGGGCTGGAGGCACAATGTACTACGGCCTCCCTGGTGTCACCAAGAACACATTTGAGGTCTGTTAGAAACTAATGTCTGATATGTGGTGTTCTATGATTGTTGAAGCAGTGGTATGAAACATCACTATTTGTACTGCTCATCACTTTATATACATCCTAAAATGTGTTTTATATTCATTCTGCAACATGTTAACAACAGGAATCGATTTCCAAATATTCCCAGTTAGTTTCATTGTTCTGTGTTTTTATTTGTTTTTGAAATGTTATTATTATTTCTTTAACTATTCACACCAGTGAAGTTGTAGTATTTCACGCTGGCAGCCGGAGTTGGAGGGATTTTTACTCTACTGTTTGGAGTTAAGTTCAGTATTTTCAATCTTTCTTTGTTTTTCTCTTTAGGTGATCCCTGTGAACCAGGCTGGAGCACCCATTGGAGAAATCCCCTTCTCTCGGACTGGTTTACTTGGATTTGTGGGACCGGTAATTAAGACACCAACTGTGGTTTATTTACAAGAAAATGTTGAAGACTCTAAAAAACCTTTTTAAAATATTATAAATAGCTTTTAAATCGATTCATGGTGTGTATAACTGTAAGCTTGGAGTTAATTTCATTCTGCAGTATGAAAATGTGGCCCATCAGATGAGAATTAAAACATATAAAGTGTCTAAAACCTTTGCAGTTTTGAATTTAAAACCTTTAGTTTTTTAAATAAAATACCGTGGTGTTATTCAGAGCGAGACTTCAGAAGATCCTTCTCATATTGTTGTCAGACACTTACATAACAATATAATTTTAGGGGTTTTTAGGTAGGAACGGTCGTCTCCTTACAGTTTGAGTCTCAGCTCAGGCTTTTTGGTGTAGAATTTGCATTGTCTTCTTGTGTTTGCGTGGATTTTCTCAGTCTTCTGGTTTATTTTAGCTTCTTCCAACCATGTAAAAATTAAAAAAAAAATAACTGTAGATGAGAGTGTGCACCGTTGTTCGCACTGTAACAGTCTTACCTGTTTTCGGTCTGCCCTTCCTCTTGTAATTTTACAGCCGAGCTTGAATCTACCCCTGAGAAAAATGGTTGGAGGGATTCTGTAACATCATAGGGATGAAGTGGTTGCCAGTCCTTGCTTTCCTTCTCAGTAGGGTTCAGGCTGCAAAGCGTTAATGCTGGTGACACTTTGCTGAAGTAAATCTGCTTGCTCCACAGGGGAGTCTTGTGTTCGTTGTGGGGAAGATTGAGGGACTCCTGATGGTGAGTGGACGACGCCATAATGCTGACGACCTGGTGGCCACTGCGCTGGCTGTGGAGCCTGTCAAAACAGTTTACAGAGGAAGGTATGACACTGCCTGGCCGCTCTCAGCCACATGTTTCTGCATACGCTTCCTTCATAAATGGACATAAATGCTCACATTGTTAAAGTTTTTTAATTTGTTACAAACCTATTTTAGTGTATAAATCTATAAATGTTCAGTTTAGCAACTGAATGTTTGTGAAAGGTGTGTTTTTGTTCACAGCTCCTTTTTTGTACCTTGTGCAGGATTGCTGTGTTCTCAGTGACGGTGTTTTACGATGAGAGGATAGTTATTGTGGCGGAACAAAGGCCTGATGCCAGTGAAGAGGACAGCTTCCAGTGGATGAGTCGAGTACTGCAGGTAATTCATACATTTGCTTTCTTCATACCTATAGTTTTGGCGTAAATCATAATGTAGATGCATTAGCAGGGCAGCAGATTATTTCTTGTTCATGTTTTTAGTTTTGTTTGGTGTTGCATACAAATCAGAAGAACGATTTAGGAGAAGTACAAGTTACTGGCTCTCACAGAGGTTCAAACACTCACAGACGCAACATAACCATGTCTGTCGTGAAGAAGTATGACATTAAAGAGTGTTAGCTTTATGCTCATTTAACAGTATAACTTCTTTCCTCTAAAGGCCATCGACAGCATCCACCAGGTTGGGCTTTACTGCCTCGCTCTCGTCCCCGCCAACACCCTCCCAAAGACACCACTTGGGGGCATCCACATCTGTGAAACCAAGCAGAATTTCCTGGAGGGTAACCTGCATCCCTGCAATATTCTCATGTGTCCGCACACCTGTGTTACAAACATGCCCAAGCCTCGTCAGAAGCAGCCAGGTGAGCCATCCCGGACATCAGCCGTGCACATTATATGAAACTGCAGCAAACACAGGGCAGTAGAAATATTTGGAAGTCAATAGACAGTATGCCATTAAATGAGGAGTTTCAGATTTTCAAACAAACCATCTTAAATTTGGCCACAGTACGTTGCTTCAAGCATTCGTGTGACAATCCCTGAAAGTCCAGTCCTGATGTCTGAGTTGTACATTCAGCCAGGACAGCAGGATGTAGAGATTGGTCCAAATAATTGTGTTTTTAACATAATTTTGAGTATTTACTTTGTTAGCGTTGTGCCTGCCGCTGGTCTCTGCTTATGAACGCTTCTCTGATCGTTTCTGACCCATTTAGTGGACGTGGGTCCTGCGTCGATGCTGGTTGGCAACTTGGTGGCGGGGAAACGAATCGCCCAGGCGACGGGCAGAGAGCTGGGGGTGGTGGACGATCAAGATCTCATTCGAAAGGTAAAACCTCACAAAGTCGATCACATTTCCCCTCATTTTACTGTTGATAAATAACGGATGTAGCATGGGGTTATGGGGTTGAGTGCCTTTTTTTATACAGTTTAATTTGTAAGACTTTAAATTCTTGTTGATAACATCAATACCTGGACAACAGACAAAAATGTCTGTCAGCATTTAAAAGGCTGCTGTCATTGTTCACTCTATTTTTTCACCTTTTATATAGAAAAGCTGAATTATTAAATTAAATAACAGAAAATAAATCTAGTTGGATGCTGATGTTTTCTGCTAAACCTGTGTTGTTGTTCTGCCTTTACTTGGGTTGGGCTTTAGCTCTGTATGTGGCCCACCATGATGGTAAGGTTCTAGTCTGGCCCCCACCCGTCTGTGCTTCTGCTGCTTCTGTCCGTCGTGTGCTTCTGCAGCTGTGATCAGCCTGACGGCGTCCAGTAACAGCTCCAGCCCCTGAGATGACGGTCCAGGCCCGCTCCCTTTTTGCCAGCAGGGGTCCACACAGTTACTCTGTCACATACTTAATTATTTAAATAAAAAGTCAGCTCTTAAATTCAACAGATTTGACAGAAGGAAAACTCTCAAACAGTTACTGACAGACAATGTGCTCACAGAGGTCCACTTTTTTGTTTTAAACACAACTTTTTTTTTTGTTGTTGGGAGCATATTGGTGTGCACCTCTGCTTGCTGTGATCAGTGTGACACTCCCACGTGCAGCATGGCTTTCTGAGTGGTCGGCGCAACCCGGCCTGCATGATGTCCCTCCTGATTCAGAGCACGACGTGTTGTCTGACTGAGAGCGTGGGTGTCACAGCGGATGACTCTGACAAGTGGTTTAAGAACGTCAGAGAAGCTGCCCGGTATTGTTCGTGTGTCCAGAAAGACGTCACTTCCTTTTATCTGTGCACTGATGTTCACTCGTCCTTTTGTCTGTGAAGAGATTTTTGCCTTAAATGTTCTCTCCTGTTGTGTCTGGTACTCTCTCTAGTTTTTGCAAGAAAGAAATAACTTTTATAATTCTTCTTATTACTTTTATACTAGCACCTTAAATTGGGCAGACTTTTTAAAAGCCTATCAACGATGATATTCTGTATTTCCACAGAGAATCCAGTTTACCTCTTATGAGGCAGGTAGTCTCACTATGAGCCTCTCCTAGTAATTTTGGAGACATTTCTGTTCACCTGGCAGGTCCACAGCATGACAGAAAATCTTTGACTTGTTTCAGAACACTTTCAGGCATTTATTTCATCCCAGAGTCTGTTTTTGGCTTTTAGTTGATTGATAGGACTAATGTTTTTAAAGTGTTTTTAGTATTTATCATTCTTAATTAGATTATAGTTTGTCAGTAAAATTGCTTCTTTTCTACAGTGGAAAAAAAAGATAATGCTTCACCTTTCTAGATATGGATTATTCTTAGAATTCAACAAGAAAGCTTCTTTTTTTGTTTGTTTTCTTGCAATATTTTCTTTTACTTCAGGATCAGGCCCCGCATGTGTCATTTCACACTCTTTGAACTTTTTTTCCCTCAGCACCAGTTCTTGTCTGAAGCTCTGCAGTGGAGAGCCCAAACGGACCCGGACCACGTTCTGTATGTGCTGCTCAACGCCAAGGTGAGATTTATAAGACGGATGAAAACTCAGCCTGGGAAATCTGTTAATAACAAGCTGCTGAACAAGCACCGACGTGGGTCGTTTAGTCCTTTTTTTTTTTTTTTAAATGTGGTTCTTTATTACAAATGGTGATCCATTTCATTGTCGGCTGAGCTCTGTGCTGTTTGTGCTGCAGGGCGTAGCAGTGTGCACAGCCACTTGTGCGCAGCTACACAAGAGAGCAGAGAAAATCACGGCCACTCTGATGGAAAGAGGAGGCCTCAACACAGGAGACAACGTGGTGCTGCTTTACCCCCCAGGTGAACACGCAGCTTCAAGCGGCCCACATTATTGTAAAACTAAATTAAAATGTAAAAATGTGACATTAACGAGGTGACACGGTGTCTCCCCCTCTACAGGTATTGACCTGATTGCTGCCTTCTACGGCTGCCTCTACGCAGGAGTCATCCCTGTGACAGTGAGGCCGCCTCACCCTCAGAATCTGGCTGCTACTCTCCCGACAGTCCGCATGATCATCGACGTGGGTCCACTCCTCCTCGACTGTCCCATTAAAAACAAAGTGTCGCCTTTTAACCCAAACCTTTTCACAACATAATAACTTAGTTAATAAAGAATCATTCGAGGGCAGGAAGTGGCGCTCTGCTTTAACTTTTTTATTCATTCAGCCTTCACACAGCCTCTGTTCCCAACATAAGTCCTTTTAAATTTAAAAATAAAAGTAAGTCATAATACATCACTGAAGCCCATTCTCAGAAACATAACAGTATAGTAGCTTAACATACCTGTTTTATTATTTAGGTCTTATTCAAACCTCCTGTATGCTTCAAATAGTCAAAAGTAATATTAACATTCTGCTCATTACTCATTTTGATTATTATATTATTCAAAATTAAAGGTTCATCACCAATAAAGTATAAAACCAATTTCTGTTTTTGACCCCTGAAATTGATTTCCCTGGAGGGCTTTAATTACAATTTAACCTCAACGATCAGTAATTAAATCTTTCTGCAGGAACGTGCCCGGAGGATTTTTATTTGTTTTCCTGTTATAGTTCAGTATTAAAGCACAGTGTGTGTGTTTTTCTTAACTGAAGCTGTGTTTTTGTGATGTTTGTGATTCACAGGTCAGTAAAGCAGCTTGCATCCTCACCACTCAGCCCCTCATGAGAATCCTCAGGTCCAGGGAGGCTGCAGCCAGCGTCAATGTCAAAACGTGGCCGACGATCATTGATACAGGTACGAAGCTCTGACGTCTGCTGAAACTAGGACTGCACTGAGGTTGTCGATTATCAGCAGGCGCAGGGAGATGCAGCTGAACCCAGATTTATCTCCTGCACCTCATGGCTTTTATGACCCAACTCTGGATGTTATAAGAAGATGTTTCTGCTCAGTAACTAACTCTGAATGTACATCACATTTTAACCAGGCAATAAAACATGTAATTATTGTTTGGTAAAAGAAGAACTGATAAAATGAGTTATTTCTTTATTTTTCCTGCCTTGCCAGATGATCTCCCCAGGAAGCGGCCTCCACACATTTATAAGCCTCCTACAGCTGAGATGCTGGCCTACCTGGACTTCAGTGTGTCCACCACAGGCATGCTGACTGGAGTCAAGGTGAGCGTTCAATACGAACCCTGAACAATCCATCAAACGACGAAATCTGTTTGATTCATTAGAGAAATATAAATCCCTTTTCAAGAACATTAGTTTTAGGGTGAGTGTCCTGTTCAGTCATGTTTGTTTCATAACTTCTTTATACTTGAATTCATTCAACCTTTTAAGACCAGCTACATGGACGCTACTAACATGCATTTGGCTGGATTTAAACTTTATTTTGCATTAGTTGTACACTTGTACAACATGTAATGACATTAGTAACAGTGCTGAGAATAAATCTGCAGGTCCTGTGATCAAGTACATCCTGAAAACAAAACAACAATCATAATGTTGTCTTCTTTTTATTAAATTCTCTGGGCTTTTTTTTTTGTTCCATTCAATCATGTGTTGGGTAATTAGATCCAGAAAGGTCAAACGTCTTCCCATAATCCATCAGGCCCTCTCACACTTTGACTCTAAGGTCGTATTTTGTTTAGTTGAATGGTTCATCAACACTACAATGTTGCAGGTTTAAAATGACCTGATAGAAATCTTTCAAGCAGTTTTCTTCAACTATTGTAGCTCCGTTTAACCCCTCGAGCTGGGAACTTTTCTGCTTTCCTAATTGTGTAACATCTTTCTGCAATCTGGCAGCAATCTGACAAAATGAATAATAATTTTTTTTATTTGCATTAAGGGAGAGAGATTATATCTAATCTGAAACATCTTGAAACCTTTTCTAGGAAACCTCCAAGCTACTAACACTAAGAAGCTTTGCTAATAAATAAACTCCTCACTGAATCATTTCAGTCATTTGTTCAGCACTACTCAAAGTGTTAAACAGTTTAATCCTGCTGTTTGTTAAGAGTGTGTTCGATATATTCTGTAGATGTCCCACGCAGCCGTCAGCACTCTCTGCCGCTCCATCAAGCTGCAGTGTGAACTCTACTCTTCACGCCAAATAGCCATCTGCCTGGACCCGTACTGCGGCCTGGGCTTCGTCCTGTGGTGCCTCTCCAGGTTCCAAAAACACACAGAGCATCACTTTTCTCTTGTCTTTTGTCGTATGGCTGCTTCAGCGAGTGCATTTCTGTGCCCCAGTGTTTACTCAGGTCACCAGTCGATCCTTATCCCTCCGCTGGAGCTGGAGACCTCGCTGCCTGTGTGGCTGAGCACGCTCAGTCAGTACAAGATCAGAGACACCTTCTGCTCCTACTCTGTCATGGAGCTCTGCACCAAAGGCCTGGGCACTCAGACCGAGATGCTGAAGGTCAGAATCCTCCTCCGTACACTCTTTACTCACTCCAGCAGCAATGCATTCAATAACATGAGGACTGCTTTGAAGGCAGCCATCATAAACCTGTCTAATTGCTGTCAGCCTCAGTCTCGCCCTGACCCTCAGCTGTGTGTGTGTGTGTGTTCAGGCGCGGGGGGTGAACCTGTCCTGCGTGCGGAGCTGCGTGGTGATAGCAGAGGAGCGGCCTCGTCTCTCGCTCACTCAGTCCTTCTCCAAGCTCTTCAAAGACCTCGGCCTTTCCCTGCGAGCCGTCAGCACAGCCTTTGGTTCCAGGGTGAACCTGGCCATCTGCCTGCAGGTGGGTTTCAAAGCGGCGCACACAGAACCGCAGCGGACCTCAGTGTTTTTCCACCCAGAGCTTTTTTTCCCTCATTGATGTGCTGAAAGGAGCTGACTTTTGCTCTCTGCGTGTCACCAGGGCACATCTGGACCAGATCCCTCCACTGTTTACGTTGATATGAAGTCCCTGCGTCATGACAGGTCAGACTGAAGACTCCAGCACAAAGGCAGATCCTGTTACTGGGTGTCCTTCAGATCAAACCAACTGCTTTTCTTTTTGTTTGTCCGTCAGGGTGAGGTTGGTGGAAAAAGGAGCGCCGCAGAGTCTTCCACTCATGGAGTCAGGCACAGTGAGTGTTGATTACTGATGTGTTACCTCCACAGAGGTAATTAAACCCTCCGTGTTGTCGTAAATGTTCGACTCTCCTTTTATTTTATTTTTTCTCCTCAAAGATTCTTCCAGGAGTCAGGTGTATCATAGTCAACCCCGAGACCAGGGGCCCGCTGGGAGACTCCCATCTTGGGGAGGTGAGTGAGCAGAAACAATCAGAGAGTAACATGTAAACTCTTTGATTTCAGTGTTCTGCTCCCCGTCGAGTGTTTTCAGTTTTAACTAAAAGCAAAACCAGGCTCAGTTGGAAATCTTACTTTTTAGTATCAGTTTTTTTTTTTCCTATCAGCCTGAACAAACACATTAGTGAGCTTCGATTCCGAGGATCGTCCTTTTTGTCTCCCGGTGCAGATCTGGGTGAACTCCCCCCACTGCGCCAGCGGCTACTATACCATCTACGGAGAGGAGAGCCTGCAGGCGGATCACTTCAACACCAAACTCAGCTTCGGGGATCCTCAGACTCTGTGGGCTCGGACCGGCTACCTGGGCTTCATCAAAAGAACTGAGCTGCTCGATGCCAGCGGAGGTTTGTGAAAGCTGACCTCATTCCGCAGCTTTCTCTGCTTTTATTTTAATATTTATTACTTAATGAAGTTGTTGAGTTTGGGCCCTTAAATCTAGATTATTGTATCTGTTTACGATGAGTAAGAAAAACAATCCTGTCATTTCATAACTTTGATGTTGAATGTTATTGTTCATTAAAATAAAATGTCTGATTTTTATTCTTTTGCTCCTTCATAACAAATAAACATCCTAAAATGAAGGTGGATTGTTATACTGATGCCTAAATGTAGTGGTGTTTATTACTTTTTAGAGAAAGCTCTAAATTATGTCAAATGTTGTACTGTGCAAAAGTCTTGAATCATGTTTTATTTATTTGTCTTTCTTGTAATCTTTTAAAGTGCTTCTTCAGTTGTTCTGAGGGTCTTTCAAAGTTTGTCTTTGAACTTTTGCTGCTTTGTTATTCATTTTCAGCCCAGTACCTGATCATTTTCAGATGAATGTTTTTTTTTTAACTACTACTGTTATTATTGTTAAGGCACTTAACGTAATGAATTTTTCTGGAAAAGGAAAAAAAAAAACTTCCAAACTCAAAGGACAGCAGAGTTGTGTCGACACATAACAGAAAACTTGGCATTGAAACTGTCACTAAAACACAATTGGTTTCCATTTTTTAGCTCAATCTCTGAAAAACATTTAAAAAATAACAGTTTTACATTTAAAACAATATTTTTGTACAAACAAGATTATTCTCAAACAGCTGCTGGCTGAAAACTTTAACATTCAGTCGATCAACTGAAGGATGATGCTTCTCAGGTCTTGTGTTGTGGATTTCTTTTTATGGTTTAGTTTTGTTTCTTGTAGACATGACTTAAATAACGTTCATCCACTGTAAACATTTTTTATACACCCTTCACAATACGCTGTCAGGGTCAGGCACATGGATTGAACAGAAAATGAATGAGAAAGCAGCCAAAGTTTAAGAGAAAAACCCTAAATGTTTAAAAGACCTTTTAGAAAACCTAAAGAACTGTTGATCAAAACCACTTTAAAAGATTATAAGAAAGTCCAGCTCCTTTGAAGGAAAGCAGCTGGAAATGAGAAATGATTTCAAACCTCTGTTCAGTGTTTTTGTACCAAACTTTACTGTAACTGATTATTTTTTCCTGCCACAGATCGCCATGATGCCTTGTTTGTGGTTGGCTCTCTTGATGAAACGTTGGAGTTGAGGGGGTTGCGTTATCACCCCATTGACATCGAGACGTCTGTGTCCCGAGCCCACCGCAGCATCGCAGAGAGGTGAGGGTCTCGACTCTGTTCTGCCTCCTCAGACGCCGCGAATGGCGGAGCTGTTGACTGAATTCTCTCTGTGCCGTCTCCACAGTGCCGTGTTCACCTGGACCAACCTGCTGGTGGTGGTGGCAGAGCTCAGCGGCTCGGAGCAGGAGGCCTTAGACCTGGTGCCGCTCGTCACCAACGTGGTCCTGGAGGAGCACCACCTCATCGTCGGGGTGGTGGTCATCGTGGACCCCGGCGTGATCCCCATCAACTCCAGGGGGGAGAAGCAGAGGATGCACCTGCGGGACTCCTTCCTGGCGGACCAGCTGGACCCCATCTACGTGGCCTACAACATGTGAACACCTTTCAGAAAACTGATGCAGAAAACTGAGCCAGGATCCGAGGAGACGCGAGGGACGAGGACTTGGGAAGTGAACAGTAGCATCGTTAACGCAAACTTTGTTAAACGTGAAGCAATGTGGGAAGGCGAGGGACGGAACGACCAAATGCTTCCCTTTTACAAACTGCTCTTAGTTTGCTTCCACCCGCTCAATCGCTGCAGCCCCAGGTTCACCAAGATTTCTAAGAACAAGGATGCCCCCCCCCCCCTCCCCCCCTCTCCGCTTGAGAGGAAACGCATCATTCACCTGGAAGAATTAAGATCTCCATCTGCTGTCTGAACCCACTTCTTACACAGCAGTGAAAACATGTTGTTTTTTAAGCCTTTTTATTCACACTCTCCTTAAAGACAGATGTATTTCACTGTTTTTGATTCCTTTGCCACCTTTTTTTTTTTTTTTGCTTTTTTTGTACCTCTTTATTCCTAAATCCTGGAGGGGGAGGTGCACACAGGAGCTCCCTCCTTGCCTTGCACGTCTTTGCACGTCTGGCTCCATGTCCTGTCTCTAAAGGAAGATCCCACTGCCCACATCTGCTGCTTCGACGAGAGCAAAATCCACATCAGTATTAAAAGTGCCACAAACAAGTCCCCCNCCCCCCCCCCCCCCCTCCTCCTACAGCGGTGGTCCTGATTACCACCAGGTGCACAGTGGCTCTCACCTCCACAGACCATATTTACCAGCAGACGTGGTGTCGGCATTCATTCATTTCAAAATGTCTGAAAAATACACTTGAATTCCTTGTTGATGTGGCAAACAAACAAACCCTCATAAACATGCAAACAACAATAGATTCCTGCTCGGCGTGCGGAGGGCTTGCCACGTTAGATAGATTGTATAATTGTGTGATCGTACTAATAATTTTCTACTCTGAAGCACCAGTGAGTCCCGGACCAGGATCCGCAGCCGCAGCTGGTGGGTGTGCATGTTGACTGGGAGTGCAGTCGATGTCTGAGTGCTGGCTTCTAAGGAAAGAAAACAAAACGAAAACTGACAAACCAAGGAGTCTTAAAACAGGGATTGGGTTTTTAGCGTTCAGGCTGGTTTTTAGCTCTAATTTGTGCCTCTTATAAGTCGCAGCCCAGAACACCTGGTGTCAGTCCTGATGCCGAATGAAAGGGATTTCTGGGAATTTTAAAACTATCCACTCTGGACTCTGCTGCTTTTAAAGATCTGTTATCGTCCTGATCCTTTTATCATCATCATCATCATCCTCTCCATGTGAGTCCTGAAGCTAAAGTCAGGCTGCTAACGTTCGGACTGACTGCAGATAAAACACGTTTCCTGTCCATCTGAATTATCAGTGTTTGTTTTTTATCTTCTAACATCTTTGAAGGGGTAGTTCAAACCCTTTGACGTGGGGTTCTGTAGAAAGGTTATAAACAAATAATGTGTTACCTGCTGTAGACAGCTCTTTAGTTTGGAGGAACAGAGTTTGACTCGGAGCAGATTTGCGAGCTAACGGCTGGTCTGAGAGCAGCTGTTGTCTCAAAGCGACAATAATCTCAAGGACTTTATAGCAGTTCTTCCAAACCCTGTTTTAGAAACCGTCACATTGCTCTCATTTTCACTGTTAATCTGGTAGAAGTGTTCCAACGCTCCTACTGGGAGGGGCTCCAGGCTGATCCCGAAGAGCTACAGCTAGCTGCTGCTGCTGTTTGAACTGGCTAATAATCAAATATTTCTACGACAATAACAGCTTAATTAGAAATTGACAGCAGTGGAGAGGTTTACAGGATGGTGTTTGCATGAAACGCTATGAAATCTATGAGACTGGATTTGTTTAATCTTAGTCCTGCTCAGACTAGCCGTTAGCTCATCAATCCACTCCGAAATAAACTCTGTTTCTCCAAATTGAGGCCATTTGAAGAGAGATCAACAACAGGTGAGATATTTATTCAGAACCTTTTCACTGAAAGCCAAACGTAAAGCTGGACAGTCTTTAGTGGGTTATTTTTTTAAAAATATTTCCCAGAAAAAAAACAAAAAAACATTTTCAGACACTGGAACAGGAAGTTGAGGCCTCACCTGAAACGTTTGCTGATGTAGAAACTTTAAGAGTCGTTGAAATGGGTTTCAGATCAGGACTCGGTCCCGTTCACACTCATCCAGTTAGCTGGAAGTCGTCTCCTGTTAAAATAATAAACTGAAAAGAAGCTGTGATAGACATCAGTCTAAAGGGGAAGTTTTACAAAAGGTTTCTATTTTAAACACATCTGAGCAGTTTTCCGTGTCAAACGTCCCGATTTTTCCAGCAGAAAAGAAAGTTTAATCATCATTTCGGGCAACAAAACAAATCCACCAATTACAGCTTTTACAGATCTTAACATACGTTCATGAAATGAGCTTTTGGATTAAAAAGAAAAAACAACTAACTTTTGGGTGTTTATTCTCTCAAAGATCTGAGGTGTTTCCTATAAGAGGCACAAACCAGTAATAGATTAAACGGTGATTTATTCTTCTGTTTCGGAGCAGAAGTTTAACGAAATGTAAAGCTTCTCTTTAAGGTCCATGACTTTTAAGCGTCTTCATTAAAAGACAACATAAATCCTATAAAACACCTGGTTTAGCGTCACTTTTACTTTCAGGTTCTGGAACGAGCTGCTACCTTTCAGGCCGTCTATGGGTTTAAGTAGGTTAAAACAAAACCAGCTTTCAGCCAGTGAGGTAGCTGTAGCTCATCAGAAGGCAGGTCAGTGCCTTTCACCTCGGAGACATTTATCATTACCAACTATTGAGTTTAAAGAAAACGACACAAAGAAATCTTTGCCTTATTGAATCTGTGGACCTACAGCAGTCTCCGTGAGAAATCAGACTCCAGGGCGGAGCACCAAACACCCTCGCGCCTCGTGTTTTTTTACGGGACAACGGCGCCTGTTTGTTTATTTATTTATTTTTTTTAAGGGTTTCATTTGACCATTATCTACGCTCTTTTCCGAATGTCTGCAACACAGAACGGGGGCAAGGAAACCAGGAGCACACCTGCGAGTTTTAAAAAAACAAACAGAAAAATAAAAAGGGCAGAATCCTCCTTTAAAAGAAAGGCAAAATAAATCGTAGATAGGGTTAAAATGTCTGTATACTGTATTTTAGAAGTCAGATATTGTATTCCTAGTGTTACTGTGTACATGGAGTTGGACTCTGTAGATAAAAACTTGACTGATCTTTCATACTTGACAACATTTTCCTGCAGTTTAATGACGTCACATTAAAACAAACAAACAGGGAACAGGTTATTTGGGCAGAAACAATGTGCACTTTCCCAATATCATTTTATGTGTGTGAGCGTGTGTGTGTGTGTGTGAGCGTGTGTGTTCAGTTTAGCGATGATATTTGGCTTTTCTGGTGCAACAAGGTTTATCTTTTGTATGGAAATAATCCCAAAATATTAAATCTTTTTTTTTTTTTTTTTCTTGTTCTTCTTTTTTAAAATGTCGCCTCCACTGTATTTTTTCACCCTCTCCATCCAGAATTGGGATTTTAATATATTTTCTAGGGCTTTTGTCCACGTTTTCCTGATGTGATTTGCGTCTGGACCTGCACGGCTTCTGAAAACAGTCGGTTTTTAATCCAGGAGCGGCTCGGCACGCCGACAGGCCGCCGAGGATGCCCAACCCGAGCCAGTGATTCGGTTACCCATGAATAACTGTGTGATAATTGCTTTGTCGCCACTGTTTCACTCCAACGAGTTTTAATAAAGTTTTATAATTTCATGCCGGCCTTCAAGCCTTTTCAATAGACGCTGGTGCTACTCAATAAGGAGCCGCAGGCAGATTTCTGTCCTTCAATCTTCCCTGGAAGCCTTTTCAGAGAGATCTTAAAGGTTTTCCCCTCTTACTTTCAATTTTAAAATGTGTTCCTTTTTTTATCAGCTCTGAAATCTGATGCAAAATCTCTTTACAGGAAACTGGACACAGACACAGACAATGCAATGTTTTATTTTGTTTATTTCATCTGAATCTTCTGTTTTCAAGTTGTGCTGAAACATTTGAAGCGTCCAAAGTTATGCTAAGCACAAAATGTAACTGTACAGGTGTGGCAATAACAAAAAAAAAAAGAGTTTTCACGCAGAAATGGAGAAAAAGAAGTCCACGCTGTATACCTCAACAACAGTCTGTTCACTATGCATCACGGAGCTGCAGCAAACTCATCCTGGACTAGTCAAAGGTGCGAAAACTTCTAACATGACAAAAACACTGTCACACTGTCATTGGATGTGTTTCATGTCGAATAAAAACAATGCTTTGTCAGACTTTCTTCTGCTGCTTCTTGTTTTCCCCCCTCTACACACCTGATGGAACAGGAAGCACCGCCTTCCTGCCACCAGGCGTCGCTGCTGCCGCTTCATTCCGGGTTAAAGTGCGCCATCATTCACGAAGAAGTTTCATGTTTATAAACTCACTGGTGCTCTGTAAACATGCAGGCTGACAGTCCTGCATGTTTACAGGGAACTTCCTAAAGAAATATACATTTAATCAGCTTTCTGTAGGTTTACAGCCAAGTAAAAGTATCTTTGAAAAGCTGTTAGACAGCATCATAGGACATTATTACTGAAGCTTTAACTAATAATGGAAAAAAAAAAAATTAAAAAGCTCAGCAATGGATGGTTTTAGTGAGATATCAAAGCCTTCAAACATTTACTGAGGAAAAATGCAGAAGTTAGTCTGTTTGTTGGAGTAGTCATGAATAACAGACCTGCAGAAATTAAGAAAATGTGACTGTTTACACACGGACTTATTTTTTTTAACTTAAAACCTTCAGCAGAGCGGTCAGATTAATATATATATTATATAGATTAATATGCAGTGGAGCAAGGAGTGCAACATCCATCAGGGATGATTTAAATCACATTTAAAACACTAAAGGTTTGTGTATAGGGCGATCAATTCTCACTTTAAGCAGGTTTAAAAAAGAAGCATTTAGAAGCTGTAAAATCAGCCGTCTGGGAGTTAAAACCTTTAATAAAGTCTTTGTAAAGACCCTTTGTGAAGCCTTAACATGATGAGACTAAAAGGCTGTTGTTGGACACGTAAAATATTTGATTCTTCACTGATTTGTTCAGGTCAGTCTGAGAAGAAATATTCTGTAAGCTCTTTAAAATTTTAAAATAAACGATCAGTTCTCAGAGCTAATCACTTTTTGGGACGTTCAGGGGGGTTTCATTGGTGTGATCTTCAGTGGTTATTAAAAACAAAAAGGTTTGGTTAATTTCTTACAACGGCTAAACTAACAATCAGGATCAACATCTAAATCTTTTATAAAATCAATTTTGTTCATTGTAAAATATAACTTCCTAAAAGGTTTGTATAAGTTGTGTAGAAGACAATGAGAACAAACACAAATAAAACATTTAAAAACAGCTATTTGATTTTCTCAGTGTGAAATAATACTGATAATTAAAACTGTTTCCTAATAAAAGTTGACTTCTGTAATTAGCTGGGAACTTCTTAAATTCCCTACATGGCTCTCATATTCACATCTTGCTTGTCTTTTTTTTTAAATCTATATAAAGCTTAAAACCTTGTAAAGTCAAAGTGAAATTCACCATTTCTGTAAAAAGTTTAGATTTTTTTAAATTTGTGTCGGTCGAACCAGCTGCTGAATACTAAACCAGAGCCTCGTTTTAGTGAAACGACCAAATAAAAAACCTAAAAGTCAGAATCTGATCGTTTTGCTGCCAAAGAAGAACCCGTCCAGGTGAGCTTCGGTGTTTATTGCTACCAGACTGGATGCTTTAAAGCAGCATCAGAGCCACACTGAGCAGAACTGGGATCAGTCTTCTGCCCCGTCTTTGTGTAGCAGAAAATGCTGCAGATGACGCCTCCTGATTTGCCTTCAGCCAGTCTGCAAACATGCTGGTTTGCGAGTACACCCCGGGTCTGAGGGGAAGCCCGCACTCCTCCCCGAAGCTCGTCACTCCCACCACGTAGAACCTGTCCTCGTCCTCGCTGAAACACTGCAGGGGACCTCCGCTGTCCCCCTGCGCCCAACACAAGCACCACCGGAGTGTTAGAGGTGCGCTCCTGGAGCTCGGAAGGCGCTTCGAAAAAAATGCTCAAGAGCAGAAACTCGGCCAACCTGACAGGAGTCGACTCCGCCGCTCTCCCGTCCGGCGCAGAGCATGTTCTCTGTGATGATGCCGCCGTACCAGCTGTGCTGGTTACACCGTTCTCTGTCGATGAGCTCCACCTCGGCTTCCTGCAGCCTGTCCACCAACTCTCCTGCACACACACAGTTTAATAACACCACCACTGAAGTCACTAAAACCTATAGATGAACATTACAGGCTTTATATGCTCCACAGGAAGGAGGCAGATGTTTGCTTATCAAGTTAAATTTAGTTTTAGTAGCTGGTGTTTCATCATTAACATCATCAACTTTAAGTAATTAAATCAGGAACCCAACTACAGATGGTCTTAAATATTGTTTTGACAAATATCTGCTCCAACTGTTTAGTTTAAAATAGAATAAGAACCTGCTATCCTTTAAATTATGATAGGTTGCCATTGATACGGCATTTAAAAACATTTCTGTTTTAATACAGACAATCAGGGATGAATTTATGCAGAGTTGAAGTTTTTTTTTCTAAAATGAACAATCAGCAGCAGCAGCAGCAGCCATTAATGTTTATGGAATTATTAAGAAATTGGGAAACAACCAGATGTTCTGCAGAAAGGGGCTCTTTTAGTGCACATTGATGATAAAAATGCATCATTAGTGAGAGCTTCATTGTGGATCTGAAGCTGTCCCATCTGAGGGAAAGGATGGAAACACCAGTGAGTTTCCGCACCAACCTTGGTAGTAGGTGCTGCCCCAGCCGGAGATGAAGCAGCGGCTGAAGTTCAGGCTGACTTCGTGGCTCACGTTCAGAGGCGTGCAGGCCGCCTGGACGTGGTCCGTGAAGTTGAGCGGGGAGCCGAGCAGCACCAGCGCCACATCGCTGTCAGACGTCTGGGGATCGTAGTCCTCGTGGATTCGGATCTCACTGATGGAGCGCATCTGAGCGTGGGCTCCTGGATCGGACAGCACGTTCAGCCCCGCCGCCACGCTGAAGTAGTCCTTCCTGAGCCACCTGGACGCAAAACACAGTGAGAAACTGTCAAAGACTCATGTGGGTTTAATTCAGAAAACCTCTGTGTTGTATGAGGTCACAGAGTGAGGTAAAATACTGAGCAAAGATCTGAATTCATCCATCATCTCTTTAGTTTTTGCTTCCAAGCAGTGAGATATGCTTGTGATCTTTTAAGGTGGTCTTCACTTCGCTCATTTTCAGTCCACTACCCGACCATTTTCAGGAGGAATGTTTTCTTTTTACGTCTCCTAATTCCAACCTGAGAATCATTCAGGCATAACACGGCTCCTACACTCAAGAGATGAAATCAGTAACTGGGTCTTAGTTCGCAGCAGCCTGTTTGTGCCCAATTATAAGTCAAGTAAAGTCCAATTTATTTGTATCGCACAGCTCAGCACAAGGCAGTTCAAAGTGCTTTACATCATAAAAACACAAAATGAAAAAGTCATAGAAACAACATACAGTCACCAAATGAGATACCGCTGCACATCCATTTATTACGATTCAAAAGTAACTCCAAACAGGTGAGTTTTTAGCCTTGATTTAAAGTAAGTCAGTGTTTCAGCTGTTTTGCAGTTTTCTGGAAGTTTGTTCCAGATTTGTGGTGCATAGAAGCTGAATGCTGCTTCTCCGTGTTTGGTTCTGGTTCTGGGGATGCAGAGTAGACCAGAACCAGAAGACCCGAGTGGTCTGGAAGGTTTGATCCAACAACAGCAGATCTTTAATGTATTGTAGTGCTAAGCTGTTCAGTAATTTATAAACGAACAGAAGGAGCCAGTGTAGCGACTTTAGAACTGGGGTGATATGCTCCATCTTCCTAGTTTCTTTAGCTTATTTTAAAATAAAAAAGCAAAGACAACCCAGTTTGATAAACAGAGCAGCATTTTAGAACCAACCAGTTGATCCCTAAAGAGAGAGAAAAGCAGATGAAGGGTGATGAATCTTTCAGATCTTTGCTGTTTTTTTTCCTCATGTTTCTAAAAGACATGACTTCAGGATACTGCACATTTGCTGTAATTTTTTTTATTTTTTTTATCTTGACATTTCTTTTGTTCTCCACTTTTCCTTTTTCCTCATAATTTAAGAACACTGGAACATGCTGCCACGGTCAGGGGAGAAGGACCGAACAGAAAACAGATGAAACAGCAGTGAAAACCTGATCAGGACCACCTTAAAGCTTACTCACTGGTATCTGTAGAAACAGTGAGCGGCGCTGAGCACCCAGAGGCGGTTCAGGATGGTCCCGCCACAGTAGTGTCTGGACAGGATCTGGAGGCTGACCTGCCAGGGCCACGCCCCCTCAGGAGCCTCTCCGCCGCCCACGATCCGGGACGCATCCGGGGGCCCGACCAGGGTCCGCTGACCACAACCTCACCGGCAAAAACAGAGAAAGACTTTGAGTCAGTTCAAAAAAGGAAAACATGTCGAATAGCTGTCGTCTCGGTGGGATGTGATCCTGATTGTACCGACATAATAATACACTTTATTTTTAAATACCGTAAATAACACCAACAAGGTTTAACAAGGTTAAAATATTTTATTTGTAATTTCATTAGTACGGTTCAGATCTGATGCGTCATCTATTTGCTTCTTGAGCCACTGATAAACCAAAAGGAGAAAAAGTCACTTTCTTCTGACAGAACGAGCTTCTGCCACTTGTGTTTTTTAAAGAATATGGCTCCTCTCTGAGGGATTTGCATTTAGTTTTTACTTTTAGAGGCTTTAAATGTATAGGAGACAAGATCTGTATTTGTTCTTTGTGAATAAAACCTATACATTTTTGTGTCAAAGCAGTCTCTGCTTCCATGTCGTCTGTTCCTCATAAATCAGTTGTTTAATTTTTTTAGAAATGTAATTAAATATTATAACCTAAACTCATAATTTAAGCAAGATTCACTAATGATAACAATAACATCAAGTTAAAGTCATTATAGGTCACCACAGTCATGCTACTGCAGTGAAACTCTAAATGCATTAAACTGGGAATAATAAATAACCAGCATAATCTTTAAAGTTTTCACTTTGAATAACATGAGTTTAAAGAATGGCTCGTTTAAAAACAGATTAACAAACACAAAGTAAATGGTCTTAAAAGGCCTAGTAGTCCTTAAAGAGATGCAGATCGCCCGCCGCTCTACCTGCCAATTTATCCTGAAATATCGCAGGAGATATCGCGAGATTTCACACGTCGATCTCGCCGAGGAGTGAGTGTTGGAAACATTCAGATAAGATTTACACACACACAATGTCTGTAAAAATATCGCTTTTTTGGCTATTTTATTACATCAAAATAGCTATTTCTCTTCTTAAATGTGTATTAGCTCTTAAATTAGACCTCCACAAGTTAAATCAGTTGTAGATAAACAGTAATTGATTTAAATTCGTGCACTTTCATGTTTTTTGCTAACAGACTTTAGCAGATAATCACTAGGTTTTAAACAACTATATCTCACAGTCTGTTAGCCCTAGGAGAATGTGTTGGAGACGACCTTCAGCTTTAACTAAACCGGATTAAAGCTTAATCTGTAAAACTGACCCGAGTTTTAGCCGTTAGCTAAGGTCGGTTAGATGCGGCGGCCATCTTGAACCAGGTTGACTCGCAATTTCGTCAGAAGTGATTACCTTCAGAGAGTTTCATTAAAACCTGGTTTTCGAAAACACGAGGATAACACGGGCATGCAAGTGAACACACACACATACACACACACAATCATTGACTCACAGGCGACAAAATTATTATCGCCCGCCTACAAAGGTCCGTTTTTTAAACAAAATAAGTTTGCTTTAACTCACTGCTCTGTGCTGAAGTTGTGTCAGTCAAACACAGGACACTCACAAACAGGAGAGCAACCTTCAACCCCATTTAGCTTGAACTCTTCAGGACATTTTTTGTTTTTTTTTTAACCTCAAACAAAAACAATTCTTTCGCATGACGCCGGTGACGTCATACGCACGTTGGGCTAATTGGCTCCGCGTCATAGGCAGGTGAAACAGGAAGAGCCATACTTAATTGATCCCAGAGAGAAAATTCAAAAAGATCCAGCTGTAATAGCTTTGTTGAACTGTTTATTCTTATTAAATAAACTAGGGTTTTCATTTGAATGTAACTTTTCTGTTTCCATGCTGTAGATTCAGCAGGCAGGCAGGCTTGTTCCAGCTGGGAGGTGTTGTACAGCCGTGTGGACCGGGGCACAAATGAGCTCGTAGGCCTTTCTGTGGAGTATGGTAATAACTGGACCCACTCCTCTGCCCCATGATGGAGCTGTAGAGGATGCTGGTCGTTCTCCGGCGTCCTCCTTTTCAGCTACGGTCCCTACTGAGTCCAGCTCCAACATCTGTACCATCTGTAATAAATGAGGTCTGTCCGGCCTTTATGGATCCAGACTGCACTCTCAGTCTCTGTTACAGACATATATCCACACAGGAGGCTGATGTTATAGGATATTAAATGTAGATGTCAAAGTGAAAACGATTGGCTTATAATTAAAAACAACAATAGGAAATGATATTTCACTTTTTCAATTTGTGCTCATTCACACAAATATATACCAGAAAAGATCATTTTTTAATTTTTTTGTTTAATAGTTTGAATTATAAACATATATATGTACATAACTATATTTGTTTTTATCTACTTATGACGATTGAATCTAAAGTACATTTTCTGTAAAACTGCAGTGTGAAAACTGAGTGCTGAAATTTGTTGAAGAAGCTAAAAGAAGTAAAACAGTAGCTAACAGTTCAAAAGAGCAAAACACTGATTAAAAGAAACAAACTGCAAGAGTAGCAAACCCCTAGTTAAAAGCTAAAAGTTAGCTGAAAGCTAACTGTAGCAAGTATCAAAAGGCTAGCTAGAAGCTAAGAAAAGGTTAGCTAAAATGTAAATGCATCAAATGGCTAGCAAAAAACCAAAAGTAGACAAATACTGGCTAAAAGATAAAATGAGCAAAACATCAATTAAAAGAAGCAAAATGCAAACTAAGAGTATCAAAACGTGAGCTAAATGCTAAAAGTACTAAAACACTAGCTAAGAGTAGCATAAGGCTAGCTAAAAACTAATTGTAGCAAAATGCTCACTAAAATCTAAAAGTAGCAAAATGCTAACTAAAAGCTAAAAGTAACCAAAGGTTCCTAAGACGATAGAAACAGAGCAAACAGATTTCAAACAGAACAATGTTTCTGAAGGAACCAAAGAGTTAATCAGGTGGAAATATTTGTACTTAAAATAAATATTTTGAAAACTATGACGCACTCATCTCCTGAATGAGCTGAACATTTATGGATAAAATAAAAAACAAAAATAACAACAATCAGCACTTACACAGAAGAGTTAAACATTTTAAATGATCTTAATCAAAAGTGAATAAGTAAAACTGTATATTTCCTCCGTTTTTCAGTCCTGCAGTGGCCTCAAAGTGAGGGAAACTAAAAACCCTGCGCTAAAGTCAGCACCGAGGCGTGTCCGCTGCTCTCCACCCTCCATCCCTCCATCCGGGCGCACTAAGCCGGGATGATGTCGGGGCTGCGGGCCCTGGGTGACCTTTAGGACCGGAGGAAACGCACTGGTCTCCACTCCCTCCACATTCTGCTGAGAGTCATCAATTATGCAGGGAAGCTGCTGCTGCTGGCGCTGACGGTGGTGCTGGTGGTGGTGGTGGGGGGGGAGAGAGAGAGCACCAACAATATGGCGACAACCGCAGTTTCTCCCCGATCTTTCCCGCATCTGCAGTCCTGCCACAACTCTCCGGATACCGTGTAACCCTCGCAAAGTGAGTATGTTTCGTTCCCGTGGAGGTGGGGGGCTGAGGGTGGAGGTTCTATCGCTGTCGGGATTCTTTGCGGGAAGCCCCAAATTGTCGCAGAGCCGCTCGCTGCCCCGCGTCTTTTTCCGGAGCGGGCTGGAAGAAGAGGGTGTCAACTGAGCACGGCACGGCTCGGCTCGGCTCGGCCCAGACCGGATCTGACCAGACCGGAGCAGGGTAGGGGGGGTTTGAGTCGTTCAGGTTTTTCCCAACCAGTCGGTGTGGATTGCTGCAGTTTCGTCGAGCACCTATAGGCATCTCTGATGGGGGGAATGGTTTTCAGCCAGGGCGCAGTCTGACTCCTCCAGCTCAGAAAAGCCAAAAAAACATCAACCTATTATTATTATTTTTATTTCTTTTTGGGCATTTGATAAGATCCGGACTACAAGATGATGCACTCGAAACAAAAGGCTCCAGAAAGGAGGCTGACTCTGTGTGAGTATCTCATCGTCCGTCATGATTTCAGAAACGTCTCCAGGTGATCTGGGCGCGTGTCAGCGTCCGTGACCGTCCTCCGGCCGTCGAACCGGGACCGGTCCACATCGCGCTGTGCTTGCCCGTGTTTGCTGTCTCTGAGCTCAGCTCGAACTCCGGGCCGTCTTATTTATTTATTTATTTATTGCACACATATTGATTTGCCATGCCGACATGATGGCTCCTCGGGTGTGGTGCAGATCCTTTACGCGCAATAAAAAAACGCACATCATGTCCCGAAAGCGCAAAACCGGAATTTGTTTTTTTATTTATTTTTCTTTGCGGTCTGACAGAGGGAGATATATTTGGAGAGTCGTGGGTTATGAAGAATCATGGCAGATTTTGGTAAATCCACAGCTTCGCGTTCTCCCCTCCCAGCTTGACATTTTGCAACAGACAAACCACCCACTGCAGCAAAATATCGCTTTGGCAGATTTGCTCCAAAAAGGGCCACTTTTCCTGCGCAGTAGAAGCCTATCATAGAGGCGGAGCGGGACTTTTCTGCTCCATGACATGCCAGGAAGAACATAGGTAGTGGCGCATTCAGGTCACCCCTCTTAAGATATGTTGTAGTGAAGGAATTGGAACTGATAATTTAATCAAAAACGACCGAGAAGACGTCAGGATGCAGAAGTTGAAGGATAAACCTGCAGGCCCGCTGAAGAAGCGCTCACCGCCTCTTTCTGTTTTTCTTTTCTTTCTATTTTTATTTTATGCATGTATTTAGTTATTTATTTTACCTTGGACAGATCGGTTATGATCACCCCCCCCACCCCCCCGCGCGCGCTCGCGCACGCGTCCACGCGCCCCACGCACGTGTGAGAGCGCGTGAGCCCCGGCGGTGCTGAAGCGGACAGCGCCAGAGCTGGAGCAGCGGAAGGTTCCGGGGTCCATTTTATAAAGCAGGCTCCTCGGAGCTCTCAGTGCGCGAGAGCTGTTCTTCCCTCTCCCCTTCATGGCTTCACCCCCCACCACCACCATCACCCCCACATGCCAGGACAGACAGAGAGCGGCCTTTCCTTGTCTGATACCAGCTTCACACGTCGAGCATTTGCAATTAGAGCGCGTTATGCAAGAAGGAGGTGGAGGGGGAGCAGGCCTTGTGATTCGGTTCTGTTCCACCTTCATCCTCCCAGAAGCTGAACCAAATAAAGATATGCGGGGACTAATAAGAGGGATTTCACCAGCAGAGAGGAAACGGGGGCATAAAAGTTCCTGAAATGTTATTCATTTCATGTTTTTCAAGTGTGACAGAACTTTTCCTCCTGTTCCTCCTCAGAACCTGAGTCCTGACACCTCTCTGATTTTACAAGTCTGTTTATTTTGGAGATTAGGTCGATTTTACCTTGGAAATAATGTTATGCACAGTCTCATGTGATATGTGTTGTGAATGACTCTCAGCTACTACCACTTCAGGTTTTGGCTCGATATCTGTAAAATTCACTGAGTTCTATTGATTTTTAAAAAAATGTTGGTTAGTGTGGATTTGCTGTTGTGGCCATCTTGAATCGGACTGAGTCCCAAAGTTAATCAGCTGTAGCTGTGTATCCAGTGATTACCTCCTGGACGCTTCGTGAAAAATAAGATATTTTGCTAACAAGCAAACAGGACTGACTTCAAGAGTTAATGCTAAAATTTAAAGCAAAGATCTCACGCACTTTGAGTATGTGTTGTCAATTCCTTTCAGACATTACCACACAAAATCTTATCCCAATATTTAAAATAATTAATGAATTATAGCCACATTTGTGCTTTTGAATATCAGTTAGCTGTAGCAGCCATCTTGAACTGTGTTGACTCCAAAAGTTAATCAGTTGTGGAGGTACATCTTCCAACGATTAGTTTCTGCAAGATTCAAGTAGTAGTTCATGAGATATGTTGGTAACAGACACACGCAAACACACAGACATGGATAAAAACATGATCCATGATGAAAAGCTTTTAACTGCTTAATAACCATACTTGTTGATTATAATTTACCAATCCAAAAAAACTCATCAAACTATGAGAGTTAGAACTTTGATGCCAACATGGAGGGGAAATTAGAAATTATTAAAGGTGACGGACATTTTCTTATTTTCAGATTTCAATAAAAATAGATTTAATGTTTGAATTCTTCTGAAGAGAAAACAGAATTTGTTATTCTTTGAGATTTTAATATCTAAACCAGGTCAGAGCTTTAACTTCTCACATTAAAAAAAAAGGTTTTGTCTGTAGTTCAGATAATAATTTCACAAATCTGGTATTGTTTGAAACAAACCATAATGGTTACATTTTTTAAATTTACCTTAAGAAATAGTAATACGACATGTTGCTTGAGGTAAAATAGGCAAACCGTGATGTGCTGTGACCACCTTGCGCATGCATATTATATCCAAATTTTCTCTTTAAAGCCGTGACTTACCATCTGAAATTGTTGCACTGTCAGTTTTTGCAATTATTACAAAAACAGTGAATTTGTAACGTTACAAATTGTTCCCCTCCCCTCCTGCAGAGCTACTACTGTGAACGGTCCAAACCTCATGACCAAGTAGCTGCAGGATGAAAACATGGCTGCACCCCTTCTCGCACCGCCAGGACCTGATAGCTTCAGGAAGTTTACGAGGGAGTCTTTGGTGGTCCTTGAGCAGCGCATCCAAGAGGAGAAGAACAAGAAGCCGCCCAAGCAGGACAGCAGCTACCGCGACGACGATGACGAGAACAAGCCCAGACCCAACAGCGACCTGGAGGCCGGGAAGAGCATCCCCTTCATCTACGGGGACGTCCCTCCGGGAATGGTGACGGTACCACTGGATGATCTGGATCCATACTACCTGAATTCTCAGAAAGTGAGTTTGGAAACACGGAAGCACGTCCCCACCCACTCATCTGGTTATTTTAGTGAGAACTGGAAGGATGTTTCTGGTTTGTGCGGGGTATTAAACCTGTGAAGCGCAGACTTTAAGGTGTCGGCTAAAAGCGAAACAACTTGAAGAAAACATCTGTCAGATGTTATTCAAACGAAACAACAACTTTTTATTCTAACACACAGGAATCAGGCTATTGTTAACAAAGATTTTACACATACTTTTGACAATCGTTGTCCTAAAATACATTAAACTTGGCATGTCAATACATTCACGTCACCTTTTAGTTTCCACTCATGGCCTGCTTTGCCTTCATCGCTGCTGGCTTTTATTTTTGGAATTTTTATGCCTTTGTTCAGGACTCTGAACTGATTAAATTAATTTGAATAAGTACAGGATGATCTGTTGTGTCTTAGAAAGAACCAAGTGCAGTATTTTGTTACATGGTGATTTGTACATTATGTCTGTGGTTTACATTGATTTCTTTTGTAAAATGGACTCCCAGGTGTTTGACTTTTATTGCTATTTTAGTTTTATAATTCAACAAATTAAGGTAATTGTGTTTTTCGGTTAAGTCACCGGGAACGTGTGTGGGTTTAACTCCTCTGAGAATGAGTTGTCATGTCTCTAAATGTGCTCGCAGGGCTTTGGGGAAAAGGTCAGAGGCGTTTAAAGGAACTGTTGTTCCTCGTGACGGCCTTTCAGAGCCGTTCCGAACTTTCTGTGTGGCAAAGAGAAAGAAAGAGAAGCAGAGAGGACGGCGGTCGTCTTCGAGGAGACACGTTTCTTTGTGAGGACGGTCAGGTGTGACCTTGACGGGCTCTGAATATCACCGGCTAACTGTCAGACAAAACTGCTGAAGGAGGCTGCCATTATTGTTTCATGCTCCTGTCCTGTGAGTCAGTCCTGTGAGTTTTAAGGTTATAAATGATAAATTGAAATAAGCTGAATTAGAAAGGCTGATGGAAAGTGTAAACCTAAGTGACATTTGCAGTCATGTTGGAAAATCTGAGCTAACATTTTTTAGCATTTACATAAAAAGTCAGAATCATTCATCATAAAATGGCTGTTTTTGACCTGAATATCGATCCAGATGCAGAGCAAACATGAGTTTTCAACACAACTTCTACAATATTGTTCTTAACAAAGAAATTTGAGGAAAAAAATAATTCAAATCCTATTTTAACTTAAAGAATATTGTGCAACTCCCTGCAAGTCTTCATAGCTTCGCCTTAAATATGCCTGAAAACAAGCTGGTAATATTGTGTGCAGTCATCGTCAGCCGAAGTGATTTGTATGTGTGAGCGTTTAGCTGCTCTGCGTTCGTCTCCATCTGTCTCCGTCTTTTACCTCCCCGTCTCCACACAGAACACGCTGCCTGTTATGCAACACACCAGTCCAGCGCACAGAGAGGAGACACGATTCAGATGACACGTGGCAAACATGTCCAGTGCTACGTGGGAATTTTCTCGTGCGGCTCGTTTGTTGTTTTCCCACATATTCCATACATCATTGTCACAGATGCAGCTCGGCTCCTTTGTGCTTTTGCGCTCTCCGCCGTCACTGCTGCTGCTGCTGCTACTGCTCTTCCCGGCAGTCCTGTCAGCTCCCCGCTTCAGGCAAATCTAATTATGGCCATCAATCTAGGCTCTCTCCAAGAGGGGAGCTGATGCTGCTCCAGTGCTTCAGACCTCGAGCAGCCCTGACGTCAGATCAGGTGGTGACCTTGGCGGTTGATCTGTGTGTCTTTGTCGCTGAGGGCTGCCAGGCTGGTTCTTTGTAGGTAGGAGGAAGAAAAGGTGTCCCTTTACGTCAGATCTTGATTTGTGGCTCTTTTAGATTGTGTCATGGCAGAGACGGAGCGGAGGACTGACTGACTGATGACGCAGCTGATGTTCCTCCCCTCCTTGTTAGTGGTCACAGGTGGACTTGTGCCAAACAGAGCTGAGTCCAGCCAAACCAGGTTGTACAGGGAGGGTGAACCATGACTTTAGAAGGAGGGAGTGTATTGTAACAGTGTAATGCAAAAGTTAATAAAACAGTTTTGCATGAACTGCTATTCCATTTTTTGAGTTAGGAGTTGTTTAAGATGGCAGCAGTCTCCACTGGCCTTGGTCCTGTTTGGGTTTTAGTTCAACAATGAGATCAAAATTCAATTCAGATCAGTTAAGTTTATTTATTCAGCACCAATTTACAACAAACATCATCTCAGGGCAGTGTACAAAAGTGGGGCTGCAACGGTTAGTCACCGTCGTCGACGACAAAAGAAATAATCGATGCAGATTTTATTGTCGATGCATCATATACAGAGCTATTAATAGACAGCTCCGGTCATATTGATCCACAGAAATGTTTTTTTGTAACTGCAGTGCACGACTGGAACGTCTGTGGGCAGCATCGGATCTGTTGTTGGCCGAGACTGCATGCAGTCTTCTGACAAAGAAGAACACGAGGAGAAGGAAGATTTGGATAAAAATCTAAACAGTGACTCGCAAAAGTGTGTGAGCGTTTCACTGAAAACAAACAAAAGGTTGCAATGCGCTGCAATCCCATTTATGGTGCACGGTTTTAGAAGTAAACTTATTGCATTGTCTATTTAAATAATTGTACGGTAGCAATAATATCAGTTTAAAATAACAAGTTTACATCATAAATTATTATGTGGAACGCACTGGAGTCTAAATCAGATCGTGATTCAAATCCAATTACAGCCAGCTCAATCCAAATCAATATGATACAATCAGGTTCAATATATTACAAAATGTCAATTATTTAAGAGGTTTTCTAAGGAAACCAGCTGAATATCTCAAATCTTCACTTTATAGAAATCTCCCATCCTGAGCAGCACACTGGTGACAGTGGAAAGAAACAACTCCCTTTAACAGGAAGAAACCTCCTGCAGAACCAGAACCAGGCTCAGGATGGGCGGCCATCTGCCTCGACCTGCTGGGGTTAAAGAGGATGAGAACGAGATGCAGAGAAACACAGAGGGATTGGTCCAGGTGTAGTTTCTATGGGAAGAAAAACAGAAAAACAGGCTTGTGACAGCAATAATTATAAATACAAACATGGAGAGTGGAGCAGGTAAAGACAGCAGCAGAGGCAGGAAATGTGGTCAGTTTGTCCTCCAGCAGTCTGAGCCTATAGCAGTAGAACTAAAGGATACCTCAGTAAACCCAAGCCGACCCTAACTATAGGATTTATCAAAAAGGAAAATCTTAATCCTGGTCTTAAAAGTAGACAGGGTGTCAGTCTCATGGACAGAAACTGGAAGTTGGTTCCACAAAAACTGAAAGCTCCGCCTCCTGTTCTCCTTTTAGAACCTCTAGGAACCACAAGTAAACCTGTTAGGAAAATATGGATCGATAAGATTTTTAATTTAAATTTGAGCTTGGTTGTTGAAAGCTTTGTATGTTAGGAGTAAGATTTTAAATTCTATTTTGTTTTTTTTACAGGAAGCCAAGAGAGAAACTAAAATTGGAGAAATATTATCTGTCTTTCAAACTCTGGCAGCAGCATTTTGGATCCAAACTGAGGTTATTCAAAGAGCTATTAACAACAAATAAACACTGACTGAATCTGAGATGGACACAATCATTTTACTCATTTGTAATGAAATGTTTTGTATCTATAAGACTGACAGAAGTTTTTCTGTGAGTCCCTCTTAAACCTTTTCCTTGCCCTGTATTTATTTACACAAGCATGGGCTGCATGCTTTATTCCAACCTTTAATACACTAAAACTATGAATTAATAATACTTACAGAAGCTATTAAATATTTAACTGTTTTTAGAGTCATTAAGTGTAGCAGGATTGTCCTGTGTAGTGTGTATCCGTTCACAGGTCAGTGTTGGGTCATGCTCAGTTCTAAACCAGACTGGTGTTGCTGTTAGGTTTTCCTGATAAGCTCTGTTCAAATGAGCGCTCTCTGACAATCGGTAGGCACTTGTAGGCATCTATAGGCAGGTCAGACAGATACTACCATCTGTTTCATCCCTGGGGTGTTCTGCTTAATATTTCTTTTGCCATAAATGCCTAAAAACCAACAAACGTCCTGTCTCTTTCTGCCACGACAATGTACAGTATGGCATTAAAAGCAGGTAAAGGAGGTATGGGCAGGAAATGCAGATCAATTTACAATATTTACTCAGAGAAGTGCTGCTCTGGCTGGAACTTGGAGGGCAGATAATTGATTCATAAGTTTGTTATCGATTGAAATACTCGCTTAAAATAGTCCGTGTCTATGTTTTGTGTTTGCAACATATCTTTAACATGCTTATTGCTTGGACTTGACAAGAAAGGCCTTAAATATTTACTATGTATTTTACAAGTGAGATCAGAACATCTGCAGCTCGGGCCGATGAGGTGAGCTGCTTAATACTGCAAATGTTGAGGGAATTGTTGTTTTTTGGGCATTTTAAACAAGTCTGAAAATCCCAAACAAGCTACAGACGTTAGCGTTAATTAGCGTGCTCGGTTGACTCAGGTCTCTTTAGACCTATGTACAAATTCTGTGCACTACTTCTAATGCGCTGTGTAGCAGAGAAAAGATGACAGACGAAGTTTTGAACACCACTTCAAAATGGCTGACTCACCATGTAGTGTGGAGTTGACAATCTGAACTTTTTTCACATATATATATATATATATATTATTGTAAAACATCTGTAACAGGCTAGTCTGGTACAAATAATGATGTAATTACAATAACTTGAGATATTCATGTTTGTCTGCTTCGTCAGGAAGAATCAGTTTCATTCAAAGGAGTAAAACATGATTCTAAAATGGATTTCCTGGCTTTTAACAGACATGTCTGACAAGAAGAGTTTAAATTCTCTGAATAACATCACTTTCTGCAGACTACATCATCACTTTACTATTGGCAGTTTTTGTTTTAACAACCTTTAATCAATAATTCTGAATCTTTAAAGTGGAATATTTTAAGAATGAATATCTTACCTGTTGTAAAAAGCTTAATGAATGGCCTTAGTTTGGAAAGACTTGTCTTAATTCTGCCTGGATTGACGAACTAATGGCTAGTTTGCTATTTCATAGTGGTTTGTGCGAAGGCTTTTTTAGAAACCTTTACAGTGCTGTCAGTTTTGCATTACATGGTGCAAAGAACTTTATGCTTATTCAAAGCACAAATAGGAGCTGCTATTTTTGATTCAATAACATCCAGAGGGCTGCGATGTGATCATAAAACACTTCATATGTTAGAAGTATCTACATGCATCCATAATCACGCTCCAAACAAAACCCCGGGCATAGTATGTCTCAGACCTAAAAGAAATAAAATACTGTATTTTTCTCTACACTTCAGTGAAAATCAGTTTTCTTTCAAACACAAATTTTTCCACAACTTTTTGTTTTTTAGTCTCACCCTGTGGTGAGCAAGTTCTACCATGGACCCAAAGAGCGAAACATTGTGCAGAATCAACGAGTGAATTCAGACACGAATCCTTTGCAGTAAGAATTGCGATGGACTGTGTGTTTCACTTTGCCTTTTCCGAGTTAGGTGGAAACTTACGATACTCCTTTGTGTTTATTACCCTTTATTTAACCAGGCAAGTCCCACTGAGATCACAGATCTCTTTTTCAAGGGAGGCCTGGGCCTGAAGGCAGCCTGACATGCATGGTTTTTAGACTGTGGGAGGAAACCAGAGTGCCCACGCAAACACGGGGAGAACATGCAAACTCCACACAGAAAGACCCCAGGTCCAATCCGGGGCTCGAACCCAGGAGCTTCTTGCTGTGAGGCAACAGTGCTAACCACTAATCTATTGAGCTTTATTCTTCTTACTCCTCCGGGTGAAAACTTGTGCCTAACCTGCACATAGTGTGGTTCTTGTTAGCATCATTTTTCCATTCAGTTTAAAAGAAACCTAAATACTTTCAGTGCAGAAGGAGTCTCTGTCAGCCATCTTGTTCTCCCTTTTGTTGTTGTGTGCACGCCATGAGCGGTCCAGGTGCTGCTTTTCTGCACTTTACAGTTCTGCCTCTTGTGTTCCTTAACACATTGTTATTAACATGAAATAATAATCGATTTTTTGACATTTTTAAATTGATTCAGAATCGTTTTTGTCCACATCGTGATGCATCTAAAAATAGTTTCCCCTCGTAGCTAACTGTAGCACTTTCAGTCGTATATCATTACTATGAAATAACTGAATAATGCAATGTACAGTTAATGCTTATAAAACAGTATTCATATTAGCTGCTATATGTTTTATTTTGAGATAGGAGGTGTTGTAAGACAGCATCGGTCCACTTTGGTTTTGTCCCTGCTCGGACTAGCCATTAGCTCATCGATCCTGTCAGAAATGAACTCTGTTTCTCCAAACTTAGGCTGTTTTAAAAAAGCTGTCTACAACAGCTAAGCTATTTGTCTTACCTTATAAAAAAAATCTGAACTGTAACTTCATGCATAAAAAGAATAAAGGTTTGACATTTTGACAGACCTGTTCTGGAACAGTAGCATTCAAATGAGTAAAGTCTTTTCATTAATCACAAGTATTTATATGACCCTGCAGAAAACAGGTTAGCACAGCAGAGCAGCTGCTTTATGAGGGTACGTGAGTGAATCAGAGGGTTTTGTTCTCAAGGCGCCACAAAGCGCAGCCTCTTAACTGTTTACTGTCTCCGGTGGAGAAGAGGTTGCACACTGAATGGCTGCCGTGGCCCTCACGGATGCAGATCCTGTATCCCTGTCCGCTGCCTCGAGCTTCTGTGTCAGAGCTGCTCCCCCCACCCCCCACCTCCTCTCCATCTTCTGCCCGGCTCTCTCTCCACTCTGCTTCTCCTCAGCCTGCTGCCTGCCTGCCTGCCTGCCTGCTTCATTTGCTCTCCATCTCCCCTGTTTTTAGGCCTTCCTCCTCTCTGCTCTCCTCAGCTCTGGATTATGAAATTTTCAGTAGCTTTGCAGCAGTTTAGTCATGCATTGCCAAAAACAGACTTCAGCAGTTTTTAGTGCGTGCGCTTTGTTGTGTAAATGGCAATATTGGAAAACTCATTTTTTGTTTGCTTGTGCAGATTTGTGTACGTATATTTGTTTGCGTGTATCAGTCATTCACACGAACCCTTCTTAGGATGGATGTAATTACCAGAAATGTCACATAATTGGGATGTTTCCAGCTGTGTCATTACGTCTGATCATATCGTTGCTCAGAATGACTCAGCATCTTTTAGACGTTTAATTATCTGCTGTTCTGACGTATAATGGTACCAGAGAGTATACTGTTAGCTCATCATATTTAACTTGGCTAATGTGAGTGTCAGTGTCTGAAATGAATATCGTTGTTCATCTCGTCCACTTGTACACCTCAGAGGCCGCCAGCCATCCTCCTCCTCTGCTGGTGCCTCTGCAGGACCTGATGTTTTCAGGGTTACCTTGTTAAAAGCACAAGAGCCTGTATCACTTGGGCAAATGCAGTTTCATTAAACTTTCATGCAAATCTCCATGGTTTATTTACACAATTATAAGGTTATCCACAGAAAGCGGCTTGTCAGCCACTCGTGCTTGTTTCGCTCTTTTACAAAGGCTCCAAAAACCGGAAACATCCTGACAGCTGGTTTCAGTTCTGTTTCATTTTATTTTGTCACAAGAAATTAAACTATGCGCTACCTTATGAGTAAATTCACATAAATATTTTTTAAATTTTGCATAATTGAGATGCAGAAAGCGTTGTCATGGTACTTGCTTCTGTTAAATGTATGTTATGTGTGTGTTTTCTTTCTGATCACTAACCAAATGAACCTTTTCTCTCCTTCTTCTCTCTCCGCAGACATTTATAGTGCTAAATAAAGGGAAGACAATCTTCCGTTTTAGTGCCACACCTGCCTTGTACTTCATAAGTCCTTTCAATCCGGTTAGGCAAATAGCTATTAAAATTTTGATACATTCATATCCTTTAAAATTAAGCTGTTAACAGCAGCTACAAGAGGGTTTTCTGTTCACATGCATTATTCATGATGGTGTGTTCTGTAGTTCTGCTCGCTGCTGCTGATGTTTCTAATGACTGCTGCTTGCAGGAGGGGATCAGTGTGCTACAGTCAGAAGACTTTCTCACACGTTAGACTGTATGGAGTGCCATGCAGTAGCCATTTTCTCACTGAAGGAAATGGCTGGCACAAATGATGAGTCATCCTTTTACAGTAAACCAAGTTAGGCCCCTTCAGTACGCTCATTATCTGTGCAATCCACGTGAGAACTAAAAATGAGCTGCTGAGGGCTGCACCCCTCTTTGTTTAGAGAGCTATTAAAGACTCTGTAGGAGGAGGTAAATTGTTTTTAGAGAGCATGCAGCAGCTGATCAGGGCTAAATATACACTGTGCTGTTGGTCAAAACAAAGAGAAATCTGATCTCTGATTCATTCGGTAAAAAAGTCCGCCATTTCTCCACCTGCTACTTTTATATCAAAGCCCAAAGAAAGACTCAGCTCGAAGACAGCCTTTAGCTTTTTTACCATTTAATATTTGACAGTGTCAAAGTCACAAATGCATTCTTCTTTTTATAACAACGCAACTCAACCAACAGTTTTAAAGATTCTGATGCAACATTACGCTGCATTTGATGGCAGCTTGTTAGTTCTCCTCTATAACTTCAAAAAATTAGGATTTTGAGCACCAGCGTCAGGATTTGTGAATACTATGTGCTCTTTGGTGGTTTAATACTTATTGAAATTTATGAAGACATGCTGAATTTGATCTGAATTTGTACTTTTATATTAACTTTATCAAGCCTCCATAACATTACAACCACTGACTGGTAAAGTGAGAAGGATTTAATACAGTGTTCTGTTGGTAAACGTGCACTTTGCCATTAACATGGATGTTACCTTTACTTTTGCCTCTTTCTCTTTTGCAATCTAGTCAAACCCCCCCATGACAACTACACTCACCTAAAGCGGCAGCCCCAACCTATCAAGACAGCCCTGCGCCTCACTAAAACTGTTTAGAAAGCGGTTATTAATTAAAGAGTCCAGGCCACTACCTGTTCCTTGGTTGTCTTGATTGGTTAGAGCTGTTTTCGTTGCTAAAGGGTGACCAACTTAATATCAGACAGATAGTCATAATGGTATAAAAATATTGGTGTATGCATTACAGCTGTTTGCAACCAGTCTTTTTTTTTTTTTTGCAAACAAAAAGTTCCTTCATAAATTAAAATTTGTGATATCCTCAAGTTTTGTCTATTGGAGGTCATATATCTAAATACTTTGAAGGTTCAGTTTTAAAAAAATTATACAATGCCTCTAGGAAATCGACACAGATAGATGCCTTGGTGTATTTGTGTTCCTGTTGTTACACAAACAATAACCTAATTTCCTCTTTTGAGGTCACGAGTCCTGGCTGATTCTGCCTCTGAACTAACACTGAGGCGTTACTGATTTTCTGGGTCCAGGTTTGTTTTTAGTGAAAGCTTTGGTGCTTTAAAATGTAAACTCTTCTCCTTTATTTTCTTTAGATTGTCACTAATGATGCTCAGTTTTAATATTTAATGGGTAAAACTCAGGTTGGAGGTGGTGGGCACACACGAGCACCTTCTGTTAGGTGCTTTGAGTAGGTTTTTAGGACTCCTTCTGCGTCAGTCTGACACCATCATGGATTGTGAATTTTGATGTTGATGTGCGTATAAAAAAATGTATTGTCCTCAAAATTTACATTTTCCTTAACCCATACCTCACTCTTTTCAGCATGATCATCATGTGTACTATTTTGACCAACTGTATATTCATGACCTTTAGTGATCCTCCCGAGTGGTCCAAACAAGTAGAGTGAGTACACTTTTATTATTATCGCTCATTTCTCTGTTATAAATGCACGCTGTTTGACTGTCAAAGCTAGCATATAATTTCCTCTAAAATACATATTTGTGTTGTTAAATGATGTTAAATCACAATCGTAGAACCCTGAGAGAAAAAAGGAACAGGAAACATTAGATAAAACCAGTATCTCGCTGGGCTGCGACTGTTGGAGACTAGTTGGTGAACGGCCCTCATAAGAAAGTCTCTGAAATGTTTCGAAACGTTCTCAGTTTCCTTGCATTAGTTGCAGGGCCTTGCTGCTTTTGTGTCAGAACTTTGAGCTTGTTCATAAAAATCGTTGCGAGTGTCTTGAACCCTTAGTTCTGTTTCCTTATGTCTAGAGCGCCAGAGCTGTAGTTGTTGTGAATTGCCGTGCATTTAATCTTTTTGCTCCTGTATGGAAGTATGTATTTGTATCTTTGCACTGTATGTTCGTATTTGCAAACCCAAGATGTGCATCAGAGTGTTTATGAAAAACTAAACTCCTGGAGTCACTCAGCCACGGTGCAGGGCTTCCCTTCAGCTTCACGGCAGGTTCCTGTCCTACCTGGGCTCTCTGTATGACACCTGTTTTAATGTTTGACAGGTGTACTGCTACAGTCAGTCTCCCCACCTCCCACATTCTCCAGAGCGGGTCACTCGACACAACCCGGGGCTTGCTTCCCAGCCCCACCACATAGGTGGAAAATGGAGAGTAGTGACATTTTACAGAGGCCGATTGAGCAATAACGGCTCTGTGATGCCCTTCCATGTCCAGAGGCACACCCGCACCACACTAATTACAGCTTACATTTTGTCTCTTTTCTTCAACTTATCCAGCTGGTGTGTAAATACGCACAGACTCTCAGTGTATGTGTTCTGAAGTGGATGCTGCCCTGTAGAGAAAGCACAACTTGCATTGCTTGTGTTTTTAGGTAAACGGGTTCATTATTTCAGCAGCTTAATGCCTGATTTGAATAGAACTGCATTTAAAAAAAATTCTGTCTTGAGATCAGGGTTTATTTAGAAAACATCTGGATGTCTACATCTAACCACGCTGAATGATAAATAATAGTTATTGGAAAACTGGTCCAAATCTGCGTATCTTCATTTCAAAAGTGTAAGTCCTGTATAGAAAATCATAAAAGTGGCTGCCAAGGTGGGTCCAATGTGGGGGGGGGGGGGGNNNNGGGGGGGGGGGGGGGGTAAAAAAATAATGTGCATGGCCTAGAATCCAGTTTTGAAAGTCGTGCACATAAAAAAAATAAGATGTGCAAAATGCACCACGGAGCTTGCTGATCACTAGATTTTAAACACTCAGATTTCAGAGGTCAAAACTAGAGATTTACCTATTTTTCTCTTAATTTTGAGTTGCCAACTAGTCTCCAGCAGCCACAGCCCAGTGAGATCCTGGCTGTGTGCGAACCATTGCAAATAATCCTGCTTGGGATTTAGAGTTATTTGGCTCAGCTAAATGTAACTTACATTAGCAACCTTTCAGCTCTGTTAATGTGACAAAGTTAGCATGTTGATTGGGTAGTTCTTGCAGCTGTTGTTACTATGCGCTTTTCAAAAAGTGATTTGTCATATCTGTGTACTTTTATAGTCATTATGGTGTAACAAACTCTTGTAATTGTTTGCCTAATATATTGTTTGTCAGATATGACCACTCCATTTAGTTTTAACAAGTAATGATGATGAAGTTTTCTAAAACTGATCATGTCTATCATTTTGTCTTTCAGGTACACATTCACAGGAATTTATACATTTGAATCGCTTGTAAAAATCACCGCTCGTGGGTTCTGTATAGACAATTTTACATTCCTAAGAGATCCATGGAACTGGCTGGATTTCATGGTCATTTCGATGGCGTAAGTATTTTACTTGTAATAGTAGCGTTGCTAGATAGCAATCAAATTGTGCCCCAGTACAACAGTTTTAGACCAGAAATGGGTAGAGAAGTTCAAGTGTCAGTGATGATTCTTCTGCCTGTCTGAGGATTTTCCTTTCTGTCTGTTTGATAACCCATTTCCTGCGTTTCCTCCATTTATCTGACTTCTGTGGTCTTTCTCTTTGGAAATTGAAGCCGGTCTCCATCCGGTACTCAGCAGCCTCTCTAACAACACCCACATCTCTGTCCCATTCATCCCATTTGTCCTCCTCTTGCCACCTGTCCTCCTCAATTATGTTTTCACTCTCAACCTTGTGAGATCGGCAACATACTCTTTAGGACTCCTCATCTTCCCCGATGCCTTCATGCCTTTGGGTAGTTTACACCAAATTCACGCACCTTTGTGAGCCAATCCATTCCCCAGAGTGATCCATTTCATATGAAACGCATTTCATTATATGTTGATCTGTCACAAAGCCCACCTGTGAGTGAGTTCATCCTTTCAGCGTATCTCTGCATGTAAATAACGTGCTGTTGTAACTGTGGTTTGATCCTGCAGGTATATAACAGAGTTTGTAAACCTAGGCAATGTCTCAGCTCTGCGCACGTTCAGGGTGTTGAGGGCATTGAAAACTATTTCTGTAATTCCAGGTAAGACAGGATGGGGCAGGGGACGGTGGGGCGGGGTCGGTGTTAGGTGTGTGTGTCTTTCTTTCCTTTTACCTTCCACCTATCTCCTCAGTGGACAGGCTCTGTGAGTGGCGTCGTCTCCTCCCGGTTCGGTGGTGTTGTGCTCTTGCCGTGTGTGGTTTTTGTCATTGTGTTTGTTCTGTGTGTGATCCTTCCCCTATTTCAGATATATAACAGAGTTTGTGGACCTGGGCAATGTATCTGCGCTGAGAACGTTCAGAGTTCTCCGAGCATTGAAAACTATCTCTGTCATTCCAGGTGAGACTCAGTTTAAACACTAAGGCTGATCCTCTCACCCTTTCTTTTCTACTCACTATTATTATGATTAAAGTTATGATTTAAGCAGCAACAAAAGAATTGGAGACAGCCATTTTTTGATTTATTTTTCCTCCAAAAATTATCAAAAATGGTACTGATACATTTTTGATAGGCTTTGCAGTCTCCTCTAAGGCTATTCAAAGTGTTTGCACTCTCATTATGAGGCTTGTCTCCAAGGCAGCTGTGTTTTTCTTAAATGGAACCCTGATGAACATGACCTATGGCTTCTCATATTCCAACACAAGATAAATTTCAAATTTTCTATCTGCATTGTATCACATAATTTGATCTACAGTACCCTTATTTATTTATTTTAAAAAAATCTGTTGCAGTTTTACAGTAAAACAAGTCTTTATAATAAGCACAAAGACAGCTTTGTAAAAATCTGTGGTTGTGTTTCCCAGTCCTTTAGATATTCCTAGTTTGTATTTTTGTAATTGGGGCCCAGTAACAAGTTTTTATCAGCTAATCAATTCTTTGTAATATATTGCAGCAATATAATCACCACCTAAAGGGATAGGTTGTTCTTTAACTGGGTCTCTGTAGTTTTGAGCCCTCAGTATCTTACCTGCAGTAGACAGCAGTCAGAGTGATCTCAGTTTAGAGAATCTCATGGTGAAGTCAAGCAAATGACTGCTCAGAAGAGGCCCCATTTAGTAAACGAGCAATTTATTTTAATCTTATGTACTTGTAATATACAGTTAATACCTACGATGAGAAGTGTTCTGGCTAAAAATGTATATTTTTTGACCGGGCGATAAGCTAATAACAGTGACTCACTATTTAGGGTCAGTGATTTCTCAGACAATACTCCCTTGCAATTGATTGCCGTTTGTTTAACTTAAAGCAATTCTTAAACATTTGGCTTCCTTTGTAGTAATCTGAATTTTACTGACTTTAGGCAAAGTATCTGCCTGTTCTCTCGAGTCAGTAAACCATTAGTTGAAGCTGAACACCTGAGTTTGCGTTGAAATGCAGCTGAAATGTTGCAGAGACGCTGAAAACTCTGCTTCACTCTTATCTCAGATCTGCTGCATTGTGGAGGACATTTTTCACAATAGCTTCAGTGGGGTTTTTTTGTCAGTCACACTTTGATTGGGTATGTTAATAACAACAATGCACATCAAGTGGAGTTTTTTTTCTCAAAATTATAAAAGCATTCTGAGTCTCTTAAATATAAAATCTATATAATTAATTGTCATTGTTGATCTAATAAGCCGTACAAGTCATGTAAGTCAGGGTTCCATTTAAGAAATAGCTTTAACCCTCTCCTTTTACCAGCTTTATAACAGGCAAATGCTCTTCTGTGTAACAAGGAAATTCATCACTGCAGTTGTGTTTATGGACAAAAGGCAGGTTGTGGATCATGCAGATAGAAATAGCAGACAGCCTTTCAAATTATAGTTGTGTTATAAAAGTATTTTAAGTGTTTTGTTGCACCTATGTTTTATTTTTTTTTCACTATAGATTGAATTGGAAAGAAAGGACCCGAAACAAACTTCATATGAGATGTATTCTATGAGAAATGACATAGCTTTAAGAGAGATCCCACAGAATACACGTGTTATAAATGTGTGAAGACTGCCAAGCCTAGTTTGTGAACATATCTCTTATGCTGCATGATGCTTTTCGGTCACTTGCTTTTATAACATTAGATTATGAAGAGCTTGGCTGACAAATGGCATTGAAAGTTTGATTTGCCCTCTTTTTGATTTTGATTTTGATTTTTTTTTTGTCTTCTTTTTTATGACTGACTGGAATGAAATATCCCTGAGAGATGCAGACATAATACAGCATGCCAGGCAGATGTATTTAGTCAAAAGAGCAACTATGGTTGGCTTATTTATTTTAGAAGTAGACTTCATTGTGAAATATAAAAAAGGAACTCGATAAACCCCATTTGGAAGTCTATTTAGAGGAATAATTTACTTTTGATTTGTATTACATTTTGATCCCTAATGTTAACATTTTGAGAAAATTGATACTTCTCATGTGTCTTTGGGTGAAACTACTGCAAGCAGCTGCTTAGCTTAGCATAAAGAATTCAGACACCAAACCATACTTTATCTAAAGACAAAACACATCTTTTAGGATGATGTTAATAATAATACCGTGCAGTTTTTCCCAGATTATCTGCTATTTTGTTGGCAGAACCAGAAAATTAATTTAGGAGGAGCTTTAAAAGTATTTTAGAACATGTCAGCAATGATATGAACATCTGAGCTAACAGGTTACAAACAGGAAATTATGACTGAGGTGAGGCAGCGCCTCTGTTTATATCCGAATATCTGGTGGCTTTAAAGGTCACAGATGGGCTTAACAGTTTCAGTTATAAAGGCTAATAAAATATCCTGAAATTTACGTACATTTTACATTTTATATGTAATGAAAACCAAAACTAACTGTTTAAATCTTTAAAAGATAGGTTGCTCTCGAGGAAAACTAATTGGAAGATTAGGCGAGGCTACCAATTAACACATTATATTTGTTTAATCTGAAAAAAAAAGCATCTGTGAAGTTCACAAGTTATAACAATACATGTATGTGTTTAGGTTTGTATTAAAAAAACTAAATTAAAAACAACATATAATGATTTTTGCAGCTTCAGGATTACAGAGTAAAGCTAGCAGTTTCTTCTTGTTTGCAGTCTTTATGCTAAGCTAAGCTAACTTGTGGTTGATCCACGCAGGATGCTCTGATCTTTTCCACTCATGTAATAAATAAAAAAACACATCTCCAACACCACAGCAAACATAACTTTCATTAATTTGTTTTCTATGTAAAAAGGGCCTAATTTACTGGTTTATTTTTATGTGGTACATCACCACAGTAGACCTTTTTCTTTGCTAAATTAATTTTTTTTTTTCATGGGATTTTGTCCTGTATATTAAGTTAACCAAATAATTCAAGTAAAAGGACATTTTATTTGTATTAACTGACCCTGCCAAGCTGCTGACACTTTTACTAACACAGTCTGACCGTGTAAGCCAAAATTCTGAGTATATTTTTTTTGACAAGATATTGCATGTACCGCCGGTAAAGCCCAAAAAGGCTGAACAGAAAAAGAGGTGCGGGTCGCCTTGCATCCATGTTTGAGTTCCCGTGGATCCGTGTTGAAGGCTGCCTGAGGATGTCTGGTCAGAAGGTAAACTTATTTTGTCTTTAGTGAAATTGTGGAATAAGACAGACTGCAGGGTCGCAGTACTTTCCTATCGAAGCCTTAAACAAGACAGTTCAAGAAAGTGCCGGCGCTAGCATTGAATTGCTCCTGTTCAGCCTTGGAGTTTAAATGACCTGCATGTGGTTTCCAGCCCCTCTCCCCTCCCTGCCTGTGCCTCTGCCCTGTCTCATGGCCCCTTGTTGTGCTGCTGTGCTCTCTTTTTTATGGATTTCCTCTCACTACTTTGCAGCCTTCCCCCTCTTTTCCGCTTCACTCATTATTGGCAACAAAAGCAAAAGTTCTCGTGCTTTGACTGGTCGTGGCTTTTGTCAATTCTTTATGATCTAAAAAGAGTGGAAAGGCTCCTAACTATTTCCTGTTTGTTTCTTGAAATGTTTTCTATGTATCCTGTTATTTTTGTGCAAACTAGATTTCTGTACATATTTAGAAAATACAGTTTTTACCAGTTAAAATTTTAGTTAATTGGCATTTTTGTTTTTGTAGGAAGGCTGAAAATGATTACAGCTTCCCAAATTTACATTTATGAATGCCGTTACATTGATAATTCCATCTAATTGAAATAAAAAATGTTTTAGTTGATAGATTATTCAATTTTAAATGAACAAAAAGGCTATTTATTTACGCCTGAATAGAAATGCAACCTAATTTTTGGCAGGAGCAGCTTTTGTTTCACCTCCATGTGTGTGTTTGTGTGTGTCTGCGTGTGTGTGTGTGTGTGCGTGCGTGTGTGTGTGGCTGCCGCGCAGGCCTGAAGACCATTGTGGGTGCCCTGATCCAGTCAGTGAAGAAGCTCTCAGATGTGATGATCCTGACCGTCTTCTGCTTGAGTGTCTTCGCCCTGATTGGTCTCCAGCTCTTCATGGGCAATCTGCGCCAAAAGTGTGTGATCTGGCCAATCAACCTCAACGAGACTTACCTGAACAACGGCAGCAAGGGCTTTGACTGGGATGAGTACATCAACAACGATAGTAAGTAAAGGCAAGGCTTCACTGTCGGTGACCTGGCAGGGACGCAGGAGTATGAGTCAGTCCATATGCTGGAATGACAAAAAAATATGCCGTTTTGGCAAAAGCCAGTGAACTGAAATGGAAAAAAGAAAACACTGGGGTGAAAAATGTGCTAACGAACTCAAGTCAAAAATTTGCAGATAGTTTCAAAAATAAACAAGAGTAGCTTGTGGCAGAAGGGGAGTAAAATTGCTAATTATGTCTGTTTTTTATTTATTTATTTATTTTTTAATCCTGCAGCCAATTTCTACTTCCTGCCCAACCAGTTGGACGCCCTGCTCTGCGGGAACAGCTCCGACTCTGGGTAGGGTGTCTTCTCTGTTCTCCTCTAAATGCCTTTTGCTGATCCTGTCAGGACCTGCTTGTGGTCAGATTGCATTAAAAGTAAATACTGCTGAGTCATTTTTTTCCAGGCTGGACATCTTATTCTCTTCCTGTGTCTCTCTTCACCTCTCAGCCGCTGCCCAGAGGGCTACATGTGCATGAAAGCTGGGAGGAATCCAAACTACGGCTACACCAGCTTTGACAGCTTCGGCTGGGCCTTCCTGGCTCTCTTCCGACTCATGACACAGGACTTCTGGGAAAACCTTTACATGCTGGTGAGGCAGATGTGTTAACACAGTTGCTCTTAAATATTGCTGCTCATGAATAGACCTAAAGCATGAAGATTCTGAAACTATACATTAATCACCTGATTCAGATTTGCACCTTTATTCATTTAATCTAAAAGAAACTTCATCAAAAGCTGAATCATCATTGTAAGCTTGTTGCTAAATCGTAAAACTAGATTAGTTGTTTTTTTTTAAATAAAAGAATGTGATCAATGCATATGAAAAAAACTCAAAAAATACAACATTTTGACATCAGCTTTAAATTAAAAAAATGATGGGTGTTTGTTGAAGTATTTGCTTATTTCACCTGCCCTTTATTACTCATTATCTATTCTATCTATCTATTATCAGTTCTATTTTGAACAGACTTTATGCACTAATCATTGAGAAAATGAAAAAACGAAGATTAAACCACAATTTGCCACTTTACAAATTTTACTATTTCTGTTTAGAAAAAAATCCAAATAAAACTCCCACACCTAATATTTAAATCTCTTCCAGTTTTTTGTTATTAATTCTTGTTTGAAAGAGTTTCAAGGTCTGGCATTGTGTTGTTTAAAATCCCAACCATTAATTTAGAAAATAATTAATACTGTGTCTACTAAGTCTACTGTCTGGATTGCTCAGTTATCTTGTGTTTTAATCAAAAAGGACATAAAAATTTCCTAATTCAAAAATGCCACATTTGGCTTGCCATAAGGGGAAGCTGTGGTCCAGCTGCATAAACTCTGTTAGTTTATTTAAAATGGTGCCATCACTCCTGACTGCAGCAATACGGGTCGGATGAAAGGAAGGAAAGAAGGAAGGATGAAATATTTAGAGACACAGCGGCCAGTGGCACAGATGATGCCTGATCTGATGAGAGCAAATCACCAAATGTCTCTGTTATTGCTTTTATCTCTGAAGTTATAATTTAAGCTGCAGGCTCTCATAGCTTTTGTGTTTAGATGAACCCTTTTGCAGCTATATTTTGGTTTAGCGTTGAATGTTGTCCTTCAGATGTCCAGAAAAGAAATGCAGAGTCATGCCAAACGTCACACTGCTTTCTCAGTAAAAAAAAAAAATCTGTGGCATCTTTGTGCTTTATACAGAGAGGATTTAGTGATCTACGGGACTAAAATGGAACATTTTTGCCAAATCCTGCAATATATATAATCTGCATTCATAATTAATACTTGAGGGACTTCCTCAGACACTTCTGTGTCTGAGGAAGTCCTCCGTTTTTACTTTGCTCCCCAAAGAACATAGTTTGCCTTTAGATAGAAAAACCAAAGAAGCAATAGGAAAAACTATAATTCAAATTAAGAGCCTTACTAGACAGTGTTTGTGTGGACAATTAGGTAACGGATTCATCAAAATTGAATATTTTAAATTCATCTATGTGAATTTAGTAAAAACATAGTGTTGGTTGAACTCTACTGTATTTAGCCACTAAGTATTGAGAAACAATAAACACTTCTTGTGTTTGTGAAGCTGGGAAATATCATCCATTTCCTTACAAATATTTTACCTGGCTCTACTTAAAAAGTAGGCGAAAACTCCAACCTGGCCTCGTTTTGACGTTAAGACGTACTGAGTACTTTTGTTTCATGTGCAAACTAACAGAAGGTGGTTGTTTCCACAGCCAATTACTTATTTTTGATGAGTCATCCTTAGAGAGGATGTTTTGACACTTGAGGTTTTGTTTTTGGTGTCATGAGTCTGATGTTTTCTCTCTCACACCTCCTCCCTGCTGCCTCCTGCCAGACCCTGAGGGCAGCAGGGAAGACCTACATGATCTTCTTCGTCCTGGTGATCTTTGTGGGCTCGTTCTACTTGGTGAATCTTATTCTGGCTGTGGTCGCCATGGCGTATGAGGAGCAGAACCAGGCCACCATGGAGGAGGCTGCGCAGAAGGAGGAAGAATTCAAGGCCATGCTTGAGCAGCTGAAGAAACAGCAGGAGGAGCAGGTCAGTTCTCTGCAGGCTGGCGTTATCGTTTCACATTATAGCTATTGAAATTGTTTCAACTTTAGCCGTGACGCGTGTTTTTTGACAGACTGCTCCCCCTGCGACCTCCGCTGGCACGGTGTCAGAGGACGCAGTGGAGGACGACGGAGGAGGGCGTCTGTCTGTCAGCTCCTCTGAGATGTCAAAGCTCAGCTCGAAAAGTGCCAAAGAGCGCCGCAACCGCAAAAAGAAGTGGCGACAGAAGGAGCAGGAGAAGGAGAAAGGCGACAGCGAGAAGTTCGTCAAGTCAGAGTCAGATGACGGCAGCAAAAGGAGCCGCTTCCGATTCCCCGATAACCGCCTGGGTCGAAAGTCTTCCATTATGAACCAGGTGAGAGAAGAAAGCAGCAGCTGTATAAGTCCAGACAAGTTCAGGATGAAAAAATAAAATAAAAAAAAAGGTTCATTTGGGGTAAACTAGGAAAAATTGTTGAATGATCCTCATAAACCTGGGCATTGGTTTGAGAAATAATTCAAATTTATTTTCATTAAAAAGTAAACAGTGAGCTTTTAGTTCTTTGGGATCCATACTTTGGTTAGTAAATATCTATAAAAAAACAAACCCAGCTGACTCTAAACATCAAAAATGAACATGTCTGTCCTTGTGATAAATATTTCACAAACATAAAGCAGATTAATCAACACCCTCAAATCGCACATAATTAGAAATAACTTTATCTGCATTAAAAATATAAATCCTCATAAATCATGTGGCAGCAGGAGTGGTGTCAATTTTTATCTTTAGATCTGTCAAAAGTGGAATGTCTCACATCCCATTCTCACACACAGAGGAGCATATAGTGGCCTTAGATGTAGACGGACGTGTCCAGGTTCTGAATTATTCACAGCAACAACATGAATGTTTCAAAGGGAACAGTTTTGCTGCTTTGTTTGAGCTTCACTTTGGCTCCATTTTTGCTCTTTCTGCTGTATCAGCTGTAGGAATTCACAAAGACCGTCCATGACGCATTCAGCACAACAATTAAAACCGCTAATTAGACTTATTTAGATCAGATTACTTTTAACTCGTCATCTGCAGAGGAACAATACCAGGTTCGGTACTATTAACAGGACCCACATTTCCAGCATCTTTGTTGTTTCAGAGGCCTTTTATCTCTATTATTACCCTGTCTGTGTGTGATTTTAATAGTGTAGCATGTCACTGACCTAATTATGCGTTTGCCTGTTATTTATTTTGTGAAATGGTTGATCCAGCAGCGTACGTGTGACAGCACTATGGCTGTATAAAATTTTCCACATACAGCGCTGTTTAAAAGTGTTGTGTTGTCCCTTGTTTTTTGAGATGGACTTTTTGTTATCTTATAACGTGGACCCGATCAATATTTCTGCAAGATTTTTTATTTGGGCTTATTTTCGATCTAGTCATATTCAGTCCAGTACCCGACCGTTTTCAGAGAAATGTTTTTGGCTGTTAAGCCACTTAACTTTGACCTTTGGATCGTTCAGACATAAAAAGACACCCTAAACTTAACAGTGAATTTAGCAAAGAATTTATTTTAAACTGAATCCGTAGAGACTTTGTTAGCAGCAGCCTGTCACAAAGACACAGTTAAAAAAGAATATGGGAAAGTCTGGCTTAGTATGAAAACAATTAGGGGCCTGTTTAAAACTTTTTCACATTTATTCTGGCCTCTAGAATCAGTGATAAGCACCATATAATTTTAAATCAAGAACATCCTGAGACAAATGTTTTCTGTTTTCATTCTCCTTCCTCTCCCTCCTCGTCAGTCTCTCCTGAGCATACCCGGCTCGCCCTTCCTCTCCCGTCACAACAGCAAGAGCAGCATCTTTAGTTTTAAGGGCCGCGGTAAGGACATGGGCTCGGAGACTGAGTTCGCCGACGACGAGCACAGCACGGTGGAGGAGTGCGAGGAGCGCCGCGGCTCCCTCTTCAGCCCCTACCGGCGCAACAGCTACACCGGCTTCCACGGGAAGAGGAACAGCACGGTGGATTGCAATGGAGTGGTGTCACTCATTGGCCCCGGGCCCGGTGGACGCCTTCTGCCTGAGGTGAAAATAGATAAGGCAGCTTCTGACGACAGTGTAAGGAAGTCAATGAGTAGACCTATCTAGGCATGGCCCCCCCCTTCCTCTCTCGTCCGTTACGTTTCTTTCTGGCTCTCTTTCTTCAACTCTGTCATCTTTGCAAGTCCGTATGTATCTCTTGGCTAAGCGCTCGCGCCTTCCCTCCCCCAGCCCCTGCAGTGTATGCTGCCCTCCGATAGTAGGCAAAGGATGGAGAAATTCATTATAATGACAGCGATTATACTACACACCCAACTCTTCCTTTACCATATGTGTTAGTGAAACTGGGTCTATCAATGACTTCCAGTCAGTTTTGTTGTTTGAGAAATGAATGTTTTGAATATCTAATGATCAGACTGAATCAGACATGTTGTTAAAAACCAGCTGCTTCACCACCGACTTATTACATTTTGACAATTTGATCAAATCCTGGTTAATACACATTTTTTATGCACAGAATGGCATAAAGTTCCTGTTGAGCACACGATGTTTGTTATCAACAATGACATAACGATGTGTTAACATGCTTCAGTGTGTTGATGTGTTCCTCCAGGCATCCAGGTCCTCTGCTGTGTGTGGGTAGATCTACAGTAAGAGGCGAAGGACATGGGGGACCAGCACTATAGAGTCATTTTAATCTGCTTCCCTAGTTCCCTAATACTATTCCAGTACAGATAGAAAAGTATCACACACACATCATCCATCATAAAAAAACAACTTTAAGAAACAAAGGAGGGCTGCTGTCCTTGTCTGTCTTTACCTTTATCTGTTTTCCAAACTCTCCCTGGTCAACAGTAGTAAAGTAGTTTGGTCCCATTCTAGTTAGCATGGTAGAATTAGGATTTAATTAGAAAAAGCATGACACAGATACGTAGACAATGTTATCTGTAATTTTCCTCTCCTTCTCTTTGACTTGGAGCATGCTCATGCATGACAACTGGATGGATCTGAACTTCCTGCCTCCATATGATCTCCTGACTTGATGGTTGCAATATAAGTTGTATGTTTTCAAAATAAGAAGGTTTATCAGCATCTGTTTGCAAGTGACATAGAAAAGGCCAGAATTGGGAGATGCTTTTGGAAAAAGAATAATAATAATAATAATTAAAAAAAAAGAAATAACATAGTGATTATATTGCAATGGCAGCAAAGCCTTCATTTTTGCATGACTGGAAATGCATTCATGCAGAAGCAGTTCTCCCTGCGCATTATCTCACATTTATTATCTAATTGGGATGAGCTTTTACATTCAAATACAATTAGGTCAAATAGCCCACTGCTCCCACTTTGGCTGAGACCTGCATGGATTTACAGCACATCTTTTATGAAATCAGCATTGAGACAGAAAAGAGTGAAACATGCTCCTAAAAGAAAAAAAAAATTCAAATCTAACTACTTTATCCTATCAGTGCTGTTGTGCACTTCCCTCCGCCGGCCACCGGTGGTGATGTGGGATGGGGTTCATGTCCTCTCCATGGGTGCTTGATTCTTCCTCTCCTCCTGACAGCCCACTACTGAGGTTGAGGTGAAGAAGAAGCTGTCGGGCTCCCTGATGGTGTCTGTGGACCAGCTCAATACCTCCTTTGGGCGGAAAGAGCGGGCCAACAGTGTCATGAGCGCCATTACCAACACACTAGCGGAGGGTACTGCCACTTTAACCCAGCTATTTAACCTGCTCTTTCTCATTGTTTTTTAACTAGGCCTGCACTCATTGGTTTGACTACTTTGACATGAATTTCCTGCTTATCTGCTTTGCAAATCAAACAGTACCAGATACATACAATGCATACAATTTTTTATATCATATTATACCATTGCATGCATGCACTATGCTCTGGCATGTAATTATGTTTGGTTTTGATATATGATCCGCGCTATGTCTTCAGAACTGGAGGAGTCTCAGCGCAAGTGTCCGCCATGCTGGTATAAGTTTTCTAACACATTCCTGATCTGGGAATGCTCCCCCAAATGGATTAGGATCAAGGAGATTGTAAACCTGATAGTCATGGATCCCTTCGTGGATTTGGCTATTACTATCTGTATCGTCCTCAACACCCTCTTCATGGCCATGGAGCACTACCCCATGACGCCTGACTTTGAGCATATGCTGTCTGTAGGCAATCTGGTGAGTGGCAGTTTTTTAAGCTCTTGTTTTTATTTATTTATTTATTTATTTTATCCTGTCCTATCTCTGATAAAAAAAAAATATGTTCAGCTTCTTCTCAGCAGCCCATAGAGAGGTGCTATTTTTGGAGCATAATTGGCAGCAACTTTCATTATCTACTCAGAGTTGAAAGAGAGTAAGAGGGAGGAGAATAAAATGGCCTCATACCACCTGCAGTTTTTCTGGATTCGTGTTCCGTTCACACACATGCACACACTTGTTCCCTGTCCCTTTTCTTCTGTCATTTTATTCCTTCTCTTGGTGCGAAGAGTTGGTGTTTTCTGGAGTGGGACCAGCCTTGCGTTTCTCCTGGTTAGCTGACTGGTGGGAGGCCTGCATTAATATTTCATGGAGCCTGATCGATGATCTGCACTAAAATGGTGTCTGAATCATGGCTTAGATAAATTCACTATTGATGTTGTTCTCTTTTTTTTCCACGAGTAAACATGAACACTGGCACTGTGATTGTTTACATACATAACCTCAGCCCACCAAACTTTAAAAGAAAAGTACAAAATGACTCAGGCAAAAAATCAAATTACTGCAAAAATCATTCAGTTGTTAATATATATTTATCTGTAGAACAATTTGCCAGGATGGTGTTTAAGTCTTAGAACACCCTAAGACAGTATGTTTGATGTTTTTTCAGGGTTTTAAAATCCCCCAAGCCCTCATTCTATTCATCAGCGGAAAACAATTTGTCTGCCATCTTTCTTTGCTCATCATGCTTCACATTTTCTTCTCTCCTGTGAGACACTTTGCTGGGACATATTCATTTGTTCAAATCATCTCTCCATCCTGCCTGACAGGTGTTCACAGGGATCTTTGCAGGAGAGATGCTCTTCAAGCTTGTGGCCATGGATCCGTACTACTACTTCCAGGAGGCCTGGAACTGCTTCGACGGATTTATTGTAACGCTGAGTTTAGTGGAGCTGGCTCTGGCTGATGTTGAGGGCCTCTCTGTGCTGCGGTCATTCCGATTGGTAAATACTCTTTTGAGCTCCTCGCAGACCAAGATAAGATATATTAAAATGAATCAATTAGGAAAACTACTAACTAAAACACAATCCTCTTCCTCTCTGTGCCTGTCTAACCTCAGCTGAGAGTGTTTAAACTGGCCAAGTCTTGGCCCACCCTCAACATGCTGATTAAGATCATCGGTAACTCAGTGGGAGCGTTGGGAAACCTGACTCTGGTGCTGGCCATCATCGTCTTTATCTTTGCTGTGGTGGGCATGCAGTTGTTTGGAAAGAGCTACAAAGACTGTGTGTGTAAAATCTCTCAAGACTGCGAGCTGCCCCGCTGGCACATGAACGACTTCTTCCACTCTTTTCTGATCGTCTTTCGGGTGCTGTGCGGCGAGTGGATTGAGACCATGTGGGACTGCATGGAGGTGGCGGGCCAGGGGATGTGCCTCATCGTCTTCATGATGGTCATGGTCATTGGTAACCTTGTGGTGAGTGTTCAAACCGATCAGGTGAGATTTAGAACAATTACCACTCTTCCACTGACTTGATATCTTGTTGTGTTTCAAGGTGTTGAACTTGTTCCTTGCCTTGCTGCTGAGCTCATTCAGCGCTGACAACTTGGCCGCGACGGATGACGACGGCGAGCCCAACAATCTGCAGATTTCCGTCATGCGCATCAAGAAGGGCATTGCATGGATAAAAGCGAAGATGCGGCTGCTGATGGCGAGTCTACTGAAGAAACCGCCAATGGAGGACGAGCAGAAGCCTCTGGATGACATGTATGACAAGAAGGTAAACTACATCGGAAATCACACGGGGGTGGACATCAACCGTGACCTGGACTATGCCAAGAATGGCAACGGCACCACCAGCGGCATTGGCAGCAGCGTGGGCAAGTATATGATCGACGAAGACCACATGTCGTTCATCCACAACCCAAACCTGACAGTTTGCGTGCCCATCGCCGTGGGAGAGTCCGACTTTGAGAACCTCAACACAGAGGACTTCAGCAGCGAGTCAGACATTGAGAACAGCAAAGAGGTTAGTTGTTACATTATTCAGCATCATATTTTAAAGCTAGTAAATTGACATGCTCTAATTATCTCAGGTACCAACATGTAGATAATGATCCTGGATTTGTTGCTGTTGTTTATAATCCTCCTCTGCTTTGCACTGTGTGGTTTTCTCTCTGAACGGTAAATTCATGGGTGTGACAGGCAATTCTGCTCTGCTCAGATACTAATGTAACTCCATTACTCAATGGATACATGTAGAGTGGGCAGGCAGTGTGGAAGAATGAATGCCCTCTCACGTCTTCTGATAAAATGCATTTACAAGACTTTCAGAGCAAATGGTCTGCCATTCGATATTCCACTGTAGTGTTCATGTGAATAATATGTAAGACTTATGGCTGCATCTCAACACCGAAAAAGTATCTTCGCACTCAGTTTTAGCCTTTTAAATATTGAGCAACTGGCATTTGAAAAGATAAAATGTATTCCTAAACAGGTCTGCAAGAGCATCATTCGTTAAACATTTACTTTAGTTCCCAGTTTCTTTTTGTCATGCTTGAATGTGTGCACTCATAACATCTGCTTCTCTGCAGCTGGACGACACCAGCTCCTCAGAAGGCAGCACCATCGACATCAAGCCAGACGTAGAGGAGGTGGTGGTGGTGGAGACGGTGGAGGAATACATGGAACCAGAGTCATGTTGGACAGATGGTGAGGCCACTGCTTCCACTGCACCCATTACCTCCACCACGCAGACTCCCCCCAGGCCTGCAGGGTGTAGGAGACTTTCATCATGAGGAATCACTCATGCATGGAAATTATATCAGCCTGTCTTTCCCTCTGATGCTTACATGACTACACTGACGCCTCAGTGCATTTTTAAATAAACATTTTTACATACCAAGGAAGGATTCTGATTGTAAAAGAAAACAAAAAAATATATGAATACAATAAAATAATATAATCTTCTTCAGCCCTATCCTAGATTTTAAAATAAGAAATGTGATGGTGCATTCAGTTCAAATCCTGGTTCTCAGTGGGATCTGCTTCTTTTGTTAAAAAGCTCCACGGCTGTAATAAATGTATGTAATATACATGTATATTTAGGATTGTTGTATTATTAAAGGGGGTCAGCTTAGTAGTCAGCACTATTGCGATATCCTTTGATCTCAGAAGCAATCTGGATTAGCTAAGCATAGTTAACCACACCCTACAAACGGTACAAATTAACACTCAGACTATCGGCAAGAATTAAAAGGCATCATCTTTCGTAGAAAAGAAAATGCAAAATTTCCCAGAAAATGTCTCAGGTGAAAACACAGGGTTGCATTTTGCAGATCATATTTGATCTCACCTCTCGTCTCTTCTGCGTGTCCTCAGCTTGCGTGGCCAAGTATAAATGCTGCGACGTTGACATCACTATGGGCTGGGGGAAGAGCTGGTGGTTCCTGAGGAAAACCTGCTACCTGATCGTGGAACACAACTGGTTTGAGACCCTCATCATCTTCATGATCCTCCTCAGTAGTGGGGCCCTGGTAAGGAGGCTTGTGCCAGCATTCTGCATTGTCTGGAGAGACAGAAACAGACTTTAGAGATGAATGAATAATTCAAGTCCTACAGCAAAAAGAGTTTGACTTACAGGAAATCATGAATTTTGTTCCACTGCATTGAAAACCAGTTTCATGACAGTGAAAATTCCATAATGGATAAGATTGAATAACGAACAATAGGTTCCAGTGTGTTTCTGGAAATGAGGAGGTAAAACACATCAATCTGTGGTGTGGCCATCTGCTTGGGATGAGGGATCCTGCAATTAATAGACATATTTCTGAAAATAAAAGCCGTCCTGTTCTCAAACATGTCAAATGCTTCTAAAATCAACAGCAGTGGCTCTTCTGTAAAGCCTTATTACTTGGAAAATTAGCTGAAACAACTCATGCAGAAACATTTTTCAGGGCTGTAGTGCTGCGTGAAATTTCATTAGCAGAATCATAAATCATGGTGAGACATCTGCAGCTGTCCAGGCTGTAACCGACGGATGTTTTCTGTCTCTCGGCAGGCCTTTGAGGATGTGTACATTGAGCAGAGGAAGACCATTCGGATCATTTTGGAGTATGCTGACAGGGTTTTCACCTACATCTTCATCCTGGAGATGTTGCTGAAGTGGGTTGCTTATGGTTTTGTCAAGTATTTTACCAACGCCTGGTGTTGGCTGGACTTCTTCATTGTGGATGTAAGTCATACTCTTTATTATTTGTTTTTGTGTAAAACATTTTGGAGGTAATTGGTCCTCAACCACACCCTGTTCCAACAACAAACACTGCTGCATTTCTACAGACTATATGTGAGCGGAGCTAAGGCTAAGCTGCCAATTTGCTAAAACAGAGAGCATTTCTTTCTTTATTAGGCTGTTATAAATCAATTTAAATAGATTATGTGTCATTTCAATATACAGTATATTTTTCTTCCATTTGTGTGTTGCCCCTCTTGTTGTCAGTTGGGTGTGGTTAGGTTTAAAAAGTCTGTATTAATTAAATGTTATGGCTTGCATTAGGTGGGAGGATGTGCTGTTTGGAAGAAAAAAAAGGATCTATATTTTATTCACTCTTACTATAAGGACAGTGTTTTGTAAGGCTTTCCAGCCTGTCCAAATCAAACACACATGCCTCTGACACCTTTTACAACTCCATCCAGCAAAACTTTTTAAATCACTTTGAGCTGCTTGAATATGAACTCCACTTTGTCTTTCTGTGCCAAGTTTTCTTTAATTAGAGATAATCAGTTTACCAATTTACAGGTTCTTGCCTGTATTTTTTAGATGAAACTAGACAACATAAATCATACCTGAACAATATTACACTAAGCATGGATGCTAAGACGCTAACAGATAAGAAGTTCTGTTGATTCGAGAACCATGTTCAAGTCATGCTCAGAGAAATGTCAGATACGTGTTTCTGTAAAGTTGTCTCTGCCTGTGTTTCTGACCTGTCAGATGTTTGATATGAGCCTCTGTCCTCTCTCTCTGTGTACTGCTCTGCTCCTCGTGTCGGTCAAGACCAAAAGTCCAGACTATGGGGGGTTTCTTGTCTCTGTCCTCGGCCAGCCTCATGCTAAATTTATTGGGTTTATTTCAGTAGGTTGTAGCTGGAAAAGTTGATTAGACTGGATCATCTTTCAAAACCTTGGAAATACAAGGATAATTTTAAACAACTGATTGCTTAAATCATATCAGTTTTAATTAAAGGTTGAAATTAGGTGCAATGTGGACTGAGTGGCCCAAGTGGGTAGAGTAAGAATTTCCCTGATTTCTGACTTTCGTCTTGAACTAACCACCTCTCCGCAGTGTCCAACACCTCAAGCCAATTCCTGTGAATGGACTCCTGTCAATGGCCAGAAGTTTCCATGCTGATTTATTTTATTCTCCTCAGACCCCCCATCCCCCCACCCCCCTACTTATCAAACACGCATGTACTAGACTGCATAGAGAACTGATATATAGTTTAGCTGCCTTTCCTTTTATGAATTTATAATTGCTTAGGTTGGTACAGCTTGAAGCTAAATACCCAACACAGCTAATTGTAATGACTATCATCAAGAGTTGTACAAACAAGTATAGATTTTGTATTGACTATAATTAAACCACAGTGTTCTGATTCTGGTTATTCCCACTGCAGAATCCCTTCCTCTTGTGTGTTGTCTATATCTAAACACCTGGGGCAGTGCGAAGTGTCATGTTTCCCAAGTTGTAAGCATATTCTAAAGAGTGACGTCCCTCCTTCCCTCTTTATTCATCCTCCTGTTATTCCCTCTTGGAAGTGTAACTTCGGGAATGTGGTGATGTTGTGCTGAGATGTAATGATGGTGGGTGACAGACAGCTGGCGGTAAGTTTGGTCTTCACTTGCGCTCCCCCTTTGAAAAGAAAAAAAAAAATGTAAACGATTGTGCTTGATGAGTTTAAGCTGTATTGTAGCCTACCTGTGCCTCTGCTGTTCTGTGATGTGTGATGAAAACATTGCCATCAACTCAGAAAGAGAGGGGTGGGTCACCATCATTAGACCAGCCTGTATTTTTCTCTTGAGCGTGATTCTTTTTCCTCCTTATTTTACTTTGATCGTCTCGTTTTTCTTTTCGTTTTACTTGTCATTCTGATTATTCATTATAAAAATGTTTATTTTTGTATTTTGTCATGTGTGTGTTATGTTAGAAGCAAGTAACTGCCATGGAAAAGCAGCAGCCTCATCACTGAATAAACTACACATTTACAGAAAAAAATATTGCTATCACAATAGAGAGTTCATCTCTAATTCAGGCAGAGTTCTTTGGAATGTCATGAACAATTAATATTCTACCTGTTGTAGATAGCTCTTTAAATTACCTCAGTTTGAAGAAATATAGAGCAAGCTGATGACTAGTCCAAGCATAGCCAAGACCGTGAATTAGTGCTGTTTTAAAACAACTCCAAGCTTCAAAGTTTCATAGTGGTTCATTCAGAAACTACTTTATAAACAATAACACTACTATCAGTTTCACATTACATAGAATAATGACTGCATCAATTCTGAAGGTATTTGCAAGCTCAGATAGCAGCAGCACTTAGCTGTAGCACTTCAGGTGTAGCATGGAGAGCTTCCAGCAGGAATATTATAATGCTTCAGCCACAATAAGTGTGTAATATAAAATTTAGCCATATAAAGATTTATAAAACAGCATTGATGCAAAATTTTAAAAATTGGACTTAAGCAGCAATCCACTTTGGTCTGAGCATCGCTGAGACTAGCCTTTAGCTCATCAGTTCAATCACAGTTAACCTCTGTTTCTCCAAACTAAGCTTGTTCAAAAAGCTATCTACAACAGGTACAAAGACTTAACTTTTTAAGTAATTGGTCTAATTAAGAAAAAATATTGAACGTGTGTTAGCACGAGGGGTTTTGATGTCATAATCCATTCATTTTTCTTTTTCGCTCAAATTATCATCATTGTTTTTTTTTGTGTTTTTCTTTTTGTTTTTTTGTGTTTTTAGTTTGTTTTAGTTTTGTTTGCTTTGCGCTCTGGTCGTCATGGAATCACAGCCCCAGATGTCATTGGCCTTGCCTTGCAGAGCTCTCTGAGAAGGACGTTGAGATACTGAGGTCGCTACCACACAGCTGGCCCAGCAAGGGGGGCCAGAGCCCAGGCACCCCAAATTGGGGGCTCTCCAAGTGGGTCAGGCTAAAGGTGACAATTACCCCAAATACAGTAGTGTAGATAAAGGCAAAATCTTTATTTTACTGTGTACCCATCAGAACAGCTGTTTAATAATTTGTAAGGCTGACTTATTGGTTTTAAAGACAAACCGTAATTGCGTGGAGCAACGTCAGTAAAAGCTAATTGAGGGTTCTGTTCAGATAACTTCGACTCAATGTTTAAACAGTAATCTGTGAGAAGGAAAGAGACTATGTTGCTCCTTCACTCTTTCCCTTTCTGACAGACTTTTAACAGTTTAAACTCTTTATTTTTCTGATAACTTCATAAGTCAAAATGAAGATTTTGCCTGTGACAAACCTCCCTCCGTGATTTTTGGTAAGCTTTGGATGTTGTGTACTTCTTGCGGTGAGTTTGACCACTTGGTGTCGGTGGCTGGTTGGAGGTGCTTTCACACGTGTTTACTGTTGATATTTTTTCCTTATTTGTAAGGAACTGGGACTCCCCTTGTTCCAGTACCTCCAGCATCAAACCCAAGAAAATTAAATGGGTTAAAATAAAACAAGATCGTCCAGATGGTACAATACCAGACATCATGCTAGAATTATGGAACAGAACTGAAAAGGAGACATTGATTCTCATTCAAAGATACTTCAGATGCCTATATTTGCATTTAGTATCTTACATCCAGTGAAAGACTCCATCTTTAAAACACTTCTCTGTAATGGCAGTCTTAAGGTGACTTCCTCAGGCTCCAGCAGTCATTCATGCCTCACCACTCCCTGAAGAACATTAGTGCAGCTAATGGACCATAATTCCCTCTGTCCATTTCCTCTTTGCTCACCAGTGTAATTCTATATGTGTTCAACCTAAATCAGCTACACAGCCCAAAGCCATTATTGTGGCCACAACGGCTAATGCCTTTCACTGATTTTTTTTAAAAAGAGTTTTGAACATTGATTATGTTGAGGCAAATAGATGCACTTTTGTGACATAATTTGAGGATTTAGCGAGCGTTTTAAAGGACTTGAAGTGTTCTTTGGCTGCATTAATGCCTGGGTTTGCTGCTGCTGGGTGGGATAAGGGGCTGCGCCAGTTTCTTTAAGGTTCTGTGTTAACTGTGTGTAACTCGACTGTACTCTGTGTTCTTTTGTCCTTTCAGTGCCATCCAGTGCTAATAACTATATCAGGTGTGCCCTTAACCTCCATCCCTGTTTTTTTTTGTGTGTGTGGTTCATGTGACTGTGGCTCTCCTGATTGACTCTAAACGCTGTGTGACAAGATGATTTGATGTCTGATAAGGAAAAAAAAATGGCAAAAATGACATTCTTGTACATGTTTACCTGTATTCTTTCTCTTAGGTTCCGTTAGTTTCTCTGTCTTAAATTAAATGGGAATTTATGCCTCAGGCCGAGAGCGACAAGGAGAGACAATGTTAGAAGGGCAAGGGTAAGGCTCTCAAGTCTGTTGGGTTTTTATCAGCTTCCACAGGGCAACCTCTCTCCTTACCTCCCTCCCTAAATCCTCTTCCTCTGTTCTTCCAGTCCTTCCACTTGTATCTTAATCATGTAGCACTCTTCTCTTGCCTAATTTACCCTTTATTTGAGTTTTGTGTCTTTATCTCCTCTCTTTTTCTCAACCACAAGTTTCTTTGCAGGTACAATGGACTTTTAACATCTCGTCAACTGCCCCAAAATAACAGCCAAAAAACCCTTATGACCTACTGCAACTAAAAAATATGACACGCAAAAAACCAGTACTAAACACTGACCTTCTCTCTCAGTGTATATACATGTATAATCTAATGTTATACATGCATATACATGAATAGATTTATGTGTGTATGTCAAGCAACTCTCCGCCTACACCAGGGCCGTCTCTCTTCCCTAGTGAATATTCTCACTTCTAACAGTTTGGAACCTCTTTTGCTTCTCTGTTTTTGTGTAGGTGTCTATAGTCAGCCTTGTAGCTAATGCGCTGGGCTACTCCGATCTAGGGCCCATTAAATCACTCAGGACACTAAGGGCCTTGAGACCCCTCAGAGCCTTGTCACGTTTTGAAGGGATGAGGGTAAGATCCAAAGCTAAGCAGCTGATCCTTCCGCATGCCCATTCAACAGTTTAAAGCATGCTAGAACTGATCTAAAAAAAAAAAAAAAAAAAACAAACTAAGAGGACAAAAAAACCTGATTTCAAACCAGGATATGAGAGCAAAAAAAAATCAACTTTCCATGCGCAGTCCTGTACCATGCCTTTGTTAGAGCGAAGGAAAAAGTCATGATGCAGCTGGGAGACTTGAGTAAAGTAATAGTAAAGTTAAATTGCCAGTAGATTACTATGTATTTGAATTGAAAATTTTAAAGAAACAAAGTCTACTTAAACTTGATTTGTTTGCAACCAAAAATGACTCAAATAGAAACATAATTTTTAATAATAAAGCTGCCTCATCACATAAAAGAAAAACTACAAGTGCTGATTATTTTACTTTGTTTCTTATTGATTGGCCAAAGGGAATGTGAAATTGGTCAAAGCTAACCAAACTTACATGTCATCTCATTGGAGCATTCAGACCAACAATTCAATCAACCACTGCTTTCAATTGAGCTACCCCCACTTCCCCTTCACATGCCCCTGCCCCTCTCCCCCCTGCTCCCATAACCTCCCCCAGCTCACACCATTCCTCAATGCATCTGGCATCGAGAACAACCAGCAGGAACCAGGGAGCTGCAGGACACCCAAAACCTCTGCCCAGTCAGTCACTCCAAAAGCCTGGGTGCGGGCCGGCTGTCAAGCAACCACTCAGAGGAATGTCTCATTTAGAGAGCAGAAATGTCTCGCTGCGACAGTACCCCGTGGTTGCTTCAGCCGCCTCTCCCTAAAGGGATCTGATTGGTCGTCTCAGTGACTGGTGGTAGCGATAGGTTGCACCTGGTTGTTGTCACCTCTTTTTCTCTTTCTGAACCTCTTGGTGTCTTGATCCAATTTCTTCCTACTTCCTACCTCTCACTATTCTTGGACTGGTTGTCTTGTCTTCTAGTTTGAGATTCTGCTCTTCAGCTCAAACTTTCCCCACCTCCTCCTCATCCCCACATATGTGCAGCACTGCGCAGCATCCCCTCCCCCTCCCCCTTCCTTCTCCTACCTTTACCCCCACCCCCCTTATCCCTCCACTGCTCACTCCACCTCGACCCAGTACGGCTGGGCCGGACCTCTGGAGGGTCAACACACTTTTTCCTGCTTGTCCAAGATCTTTCTGCATCAGGGATGGAGACATAAACCACACGCTCCCAGTGTTGTGGCTTTGGGAGGAAAGTATTTGTTAAACTTCTGCCATTGTCAGACTTTTTATTATATATGATCGTAGCAACTGATCTGCCATCAGTCCATGTTGTTGGCAGATTTTAATTTTTCCTAACAGTATTCATATTAAGCATATAAAATCTGTTCCATTGCCTTCTTTTTTGGGAATGCAGGCAGAAGCTTAGCAAATATGTCAGACAGCCATTTCACAAAAGAAAAAAAAAAAGAAAAAAAGAAAACATTTCTGCTATCATGTCATAGCACCACATACTGCAGCGCATACAGCAGGCCCTGGCTTCCCGTTGCCTTCCACTCCCACGGGAAGTGAAACTGGGAGGCAACAGTGGGCCCAGTTAAACTCTGACTTTGAGTTCTGGGTGGGTGGTGGCCCGTAGCTTGACTAGCACTACAGCACTCAGACAAAAACCTCTCAACCATAGACAAAAAAATGTGTTGTCTTTATCTATGACGTCCCAAAAATGACAAACCAAACCAGAGAAGAAGGCCTCTGAAATCATTTAGGGGGCAGATTGACTGAACTAAAATAAATCTTCAGAATTCAGTGAAAGTCTCATTCATACTAAATATCCAGCGACTAAAATGTGATGCCGTTGCACATGAGCAGACATCAGTGCTTTTAGGCCCTGGATAGGCTTTATGGATGTTGTTACATAGAATTACATAGGTTAAAGTATCAACAAGATGTCATTTTTGGGGTTGGAAAGCATGGCACATTTGCCTTAAAATAAACTATTTTTGCTAGTACCAATGCGCCTGTGAATGAACTCATTCACTGGGTGTATGTGGTAAGAAAGGTGAGAGTGGCCCAGTAAAGCAAAGGAAACAAACGAAGGAATTTGACCCTGCTGTATCAGTTTGTTTTTTTCTTTTCAACTATGTCTATGTTCATCAATTGAGGTACTATTTTTGTTTGAACTGGAAATGAAAAATTTGAGGTCAAAGCAATAAATAAATGAGCAGGGAAGTGTATGAATGGAGAGATGGCATTATATAAAAGAGATTATGGAGCGTTAGTGTGTTTGGAACTTCGACCATCTTTGGACAACTTCAGTCTGACTTGGCATGGGCTGGTTTTTGGTTTCGAGGTATACCACAATTTTAGAAAGCCACGGTGTCAGAACCACAAAACTTTCAGTCGTACCATTATACCAGTATAAGATTAATTCCTTATACTGAGATGTCAGAGACAGTACAGGTTCATTTGACGGTTTCTCACCAAATAAAGCACAGATTAGCACCCCACCCTCTTTTAGCTGTTGCTGCGAGCTGTCAGTCACCTGTGTGTGATGGTTGAAAAGAGGAAATCCCATGAATTTTTACTCTTCTTAAAAAATTCTAATGTTTGAAAATCTTTCCAGCAGCGAAAACAAACAGAACAAACCATGACACCCTGTCTGCTTGACCAACGCCACCCATCGTTCTTAAGGGTAATGCCGTTTTAAAACTCAGGTTTTCAACAACCTACAGAAGAAAGCATGTCTGCTGTTGAAATGCGTACAAATGTTTGGCTTGAAATTTAGCGCTTTCCCCTTTCAGTGGAGAAAATTCCTCAGATGAGAAATGAAACGTCTTCAAGAATCAAAAAGAGGTCCAGTTGTCTTTATTTGAACTGTTATTGATGAAATAAACAGAGGCTAAAAACTCTGCTAATTAGCTAAACTCCCAACGTTACTTTACAAAGAGCAGAGCAAAACACATTCACTTGTGTTCTCTCCCTTTCTATATCTGTATCTGTGCATCAAATAAACATCTTTACTACTTAATATATTAACAGTATAGCAGTAATTTTAAAATAGAAGTTATAAATAAAAGCAATTAGGTCATGAGATCCATTCTTATTTTTTTAGTTTATTATCACAGAGCTGTGAAATCATAGTATTTTGTCTCAGGTTTACCATCACCGAATTCTCATACCAGCCCATGTTTAAGCCCGACATACTGCCTAATACATAATGATTATGGGGTATTTAGTCTGTTTTTTGTTCTTTTGTTTCTCTTTATGCTGCAGTGTGGTCTTGGTACTAGATTTTTGAACAGTATATTACAGAGCAAGAATAGCATATTCTCTAAAGTTTCCCCTTTTTAAATGATGTTTAACCAAAACAATTTGAAATAAAACATTCTGTTTCATTTCAATTTTTTTATAGACATGGGGTTTGCTTTAAATTACACATAACCTATTGTTTTAAACTTAGATCTATCAATTCATTCACATTGTGGTAAAGATGTTTTCATGTAAATCTAATAAAGACTTGTCAGGCGCAGAAGTTAGCAGCCCTCCTTTTTTTTACCATCTCTCTATTCAAACATTTCTCTGCTTATTTATGTATTGATTTGAGCGGATTCTGGAGATTGCACAATGCCATGTAACACGCATGTGTAATAACTGCCGATGCACATTAAGCATTTTTGAAAGCCATTTTCCCTCTTTCTGAGAATGCTTTCTACACAGCATGGCCTTTTTTATTTTTAACAACTAAACACTGAATTTTTGGAAAGTAGTTAAAATGTATCTTGGTTTAAACAAAGAGTCATTCTCTCAGCTAGTGGACTGGCTTCACTGTGGAAAATTAAGCTAGCATCAGTTTGGTTCACTACATAAATGATTAATTTTACTATTCGGCACAACATTGTGTCCTGTGGCCAAATTCAACAGCTATGTTCAGCGCTGAGAGAATCCCGCTCTAGAGCTCCTCTCTGTTTGTTTGTAACGAGGAGGGAATATGGCTCCACAAAACGAGTCTGCCAAAGAAATGCATGCTCAGCTGTCTGCCTGAGAGCTGCTGGTTGGCCTGCCTAACACTAGTAATGAGCGGTTCAAGATGTGCTGAGCTTATAAATCTACAGGAAATCTGACTGAATTGTTAGACAGCAATAGGTTTTTGAAAAGTCATGGGAACAATCTAAAAAAGCTTGTTTGGTTTGACTTGGACTAGTTATAGTTATAGAGAAGAGTTATATTGAACAAAAATATAAACGTAACACTTTGGTTTTTGCTCCCATTTTTCCTGAGCTGAACTCAAAGATCCAAGACTTTTTCTATGTACACAACAGGCCTTTTTCTCTCAAATATTGTTCACAAATGTGTGTAAATCTACGTGAGTGAGCACTTCTCCTTTCCTGAGATAATCCATCCCCCTCCCAGGTGTGCCATATCAAGATGCTGATTAGACAGCATGATTATTGCACAGGTGTGTCTGAGGTGGGAACAATATTTGGAAGAAAAAGGCCTATTGTGTACAAAGAAAAAGTCTTGGATCCTTGAGTTTAGCTCATGAAAAATGGGAACAAAAACAAAAGTGCTGAGTTCATATTTTTGTTCAGTATATGTTAGTGAGGTTGACTGTCTAAGTTTGGGGTGGTTAAAGTGGACACTTCATAGTGGTATGGCAAACACTTATTACTGACTTTTATTTTTTACAAACAAAACACATTTTAAAGATACACTCAAAAACAACCAGTGCTTGTGTTAAATTATTTTTTATTGGATGCATGTAACCCAGCGGTGGGCAACCCAGGTCCTGGAGGGCCACTATCCTGCAGGTTTTACTTGTTTCTCTGCTCTAACACACCTGATTTGAATCATTGGGTGATTAACAGAAGTAATTTACCCACAAAATCAGGTGTGTTGTAGCAGGGAAACAAGGAAAACATGCAGGATGGTGGCCCTCGAGGACCAGGATTGCCTACTCCTGATGTAAACCTAACACCTAAAAATTTAGTAATTGAATGAAGATAAAAAAAAAATACATGTAACAACTTTCTGCACATTCGAAAATTAGAGTTAGACAATTAGGTTGTTAAAACGCCTTTAATTTCTAGGCCTGTACATCACAACAAGAGCTATATTATGATTGTGCAGCGGTTGTATTGCTGCACGGCTGACACAACCTAAAACCACGGACAGTACAGGTGCTGGTCATAAAATTAGAATATCATGAAAAAGTAGATTGATTTCAGTAATTCCATTTAAAAAGTGAAACTTGTATATTATATTCATACATTACATACAAACTCATATATTTCAAATGTTTATTTCGTTTAATTTTGA
>NC_051437.1:18331120-18341314 GCF_001649575.2 Kryptolebias marmoratus | reverse complement strand
ATCATCAAAATTAAACGAAATAAACATTTGAAATATATGAGTTTGTATGTAATGTATGAATATAATATACAAGTTTCACTTTTTAAATGGAATTACTGAAATCAATCTACTTTTTCATGATATTCTAATTTTATGACCAGCACCTGTATTGTATCAGGAGCTGAGTCATCTACTCTGATACAAATCAATAAAAAATACCATTATAGGTATTCCAATTTGGTACTTGTGATCGGGTTGGGACATTACTAATAAAAATGCAGTTTGCATATTTGATATTAAAACAGGAACTTTCAGCAGGTTGATGAGTTCAAAATCTAAAGTTAAAGAAAGGAATCACTGCAAAGTATAGTGTGCACCTATACATTTTTTTTAAGAATCATTATAAATATGTTGAAAAGTTTACAATTAACTTCTTACCGTAACTGCAGTAGATAAACTTGCGGTACTGGTTTCTATAATGTTAAATATGTTTTATACAAATATTTGATTGCACATTTGACCTAATTTCATTCTTACAGATTTTTATATGGCCAATGGCCTTTCATAGACATACAGGTATACAGTATATGTGTGTGTTTTTGAGTGTGTGTTTGAGTGTCCATCAAGAAGTTCTAGCTAATTCTTTAACACATTAAAGAGCATCTCAGACTCAAAGCAGTGTTGATCTGATCACACTGCTACACTTTCTTCAGTTTGCACATCACACTGCAGAGTGCCTTTTTTTAACTGCTGCTCTTTAAAGTCACAGCTCAAATAGTTTCTGAGCATTTGAAGTTTCTAATGCCATAACAGTATGTAGTGTCTTATCTGGGGGGTAGAATGAAGCGGCTTGGTTTCATGGCTCTCAAACTGTCATATCCTTTCTTCCCTGGTCCGGTTTAGGTGGTAGTCAACGCCTTGGTGGGCGCCATCCCTTCCATTATGAATGTGTTGCTGGTCTGCCTCATCTTTTGGCTGATTTTCAGTATCATGGGGGTCAACTTGTTTGCGGGCAAGTACTACTTCTGTTACAATGAGACGTCAGAGGAAATGATTTCTGTCGATGTGGTCAACAACAAGACCCAGTGTGTGGCGCTTATCAATGAGAACTTTACTGAGGTCAGGTGGAAGAACGTCAAGATCAACTTTGACAACGTTGGCGCCGGATACCTCGCCTTGTTGCAAGTGGTGAGAGCGTCACTCCTCCTTTTCTTTCGTGACTCTACGTTTTGTTTTGTTGTGTTTTTTCTTGCCAACTTGAATTTTATTTCTCATTTTCCTTTTGCACTATTAAATCCGCTTTATTCTCGTCACCTGGAGGTCTGTTGTTGCTTTAAACTTCATTTGCTTTTTTGCCTTCACAACATTATGAAACACCTTTTTCTTTATGTTCATTGTGTATTTAAGTACACTTCCACGTGATGTTTTCTTCATACACGTTTCTTCCCATGCACAAGCTGTACCACAGGACATTCATCAGTTTCGGTTTGAGTTTGACTGTTCTTTAATAATTAGAATCATTTGTATATATTTCTTCAACTTTTTGTGTGGCTGTTTTGTTAATTTGTACAAATGTATACATGTAATCATATTTCTCTTTTTAAAAAGGCCACATTCAAAGGCTGGATGGACATTATGTATGCTGCTGTGGATTCCAGAGATGTATGTTTTCTGCTTTATTGCAATGTTGCTCTACTGTCTCACTGTATGCTTGACAATGAGTAATGACTTTAAAAGATAGATATATTCACCTTCTTGTCAAGAGTTATACAATCATTTTAAACATTAAAGACCTAGTTTATACGGAGGCTGAGGACATACTTACTTGGAAATGTATTTTTATGACAATATTTTGAAATAACAAAGCTTATTTTCTTGAGATAAGGTAAAATATTTACTTATTTTGACATAGGAATGACCATTTTCTTCATACTTACTAGATTTTTAAAATCACATAAAACAAAGGAAGTATTTCATCAACAATCAGGGCAGTCATGATTCTGGCTAAGTTAAGTGAATAATGTCATAAAGAGAAAAATCTACCATTTATCATTGCGTTACAGTTATAGATTGTTGCCAAATGTTATAACACTGAAACTGAATGAAGAAACTGATTGAACAGAATAATCAACTTGTGATCTTGAGAAAATCCTATCAAAATTGAAACTAGCATTTCTGGAATTGATGCATATTGCCCGCCGTATTGTATGCCAAAATTTTAAACAAAGGTCTCCCACAATCTATTAGCTCCCGAAGTGTGTTGGAGATGACTCTCAGATGGATTTTAGCACAATAACCAAGTAATTTATAGCTATTTTTGTTTTTTCTATGGTTAATTAGCTGTGGTGGCCATCTTGAATTGAGTTGACTCCAAATGGAAATCAGTTGTAGACGTACCTTCAGTGGTTACTAGCTGAGAGTTTCAATACAACCCATCCAGTGGTTTAAAAGATAGTTTGCTTACAGGTTAACACACATACAGACAATTACTCTATTGTGTGCCTTTCTTGGCATTTGGTGATGATTCATAAAAGCAGGTTTGATCATTCTTGGCTTCCATAAGTTAGCAGCAGCAGCTGGAAAACTTAAATTATCATGAAAATGCATAATTAATGGCCTGGATCTGGATCCAGTTGTTGGTCAACCAGAGGAGCTGCAAGTCTTGTTACCTTTAATCAGCTTTGATTCCATTTAGGCCAACAGTTTTTCTTTTTTCTGTTTTGATGCTAAGCTAACTCATTTTCAAACAGTAAATAAGCACTACTCCGACAATGCTGTTTACTTGAAAATGACTCTATGTTTAAAAGTGGTTTCACTCTTCAAGGTGGAAGACCAGCCCGACTATGAAGTCAACATCTATATGTACATCTACTTTGTTGTCTTCATCATATTCGGGTCCTTCTTCACCCTCAACCTCTTCATCGGTGTGATCATTGACAACTTCAACCAGCAGAAGAAAAAGATAAGAGCTGTTCTGTCTCTAAATTTTCTGTTTAACTTTGACTTTTAATTTTGGACATGGTTATTATCAATTTTTTTGTTTATCTCTTTACTTTGGAGGTCAGGATATCTTCATGACAGAGGAACAGAAGAAGTACTACAATGCCATGAAAAAGCTGGGGTCCAAAAAACCGCAAAAACCTATTCCTCGACCACAGGTATGCTTTTTTTTGTTGCTACCGTGTGCCAATCATTAACACTAATATATTTGCCCATTGGCTCCTTAGTAAATCTTAGCCTCATTGCACTTTATGTCCTTCTCGTATTGCAGAACAAGGTCCAGGGACTGGTGTTTGACTTTGTGACACAGCAAGTCTTTGATATCTCCATTATGATACTCATCTGCCTCAACATGGTCACCATGATGGTGGAAACAGATGATCAGTCAGAACAAACAGAAAATGTCCTCTACTGGGTCAACTTCATCTTTATTGTAGTCTTCACCACGGAGTTCCTGCTGAAGCTCTTTGCCCTGCGTCATTATTACTTTACAAATGGATGGAATATCTTTGATGTGGTTGTGGTCATCCTGTCCATTGTGGGTGAGTGAGGTGGACAACTTGAAGCCATGAGCAGATGATTTCAAAAATGTTTTCCTCCTGAGTTTTGTTTTATTTTACTGGGAGACTCCTAATTTTTTTTTCATTTGTCTTTCCTTTTAGGAATGTTCCTCGCTGACATCATTGAGAAGTACTTTGTGTCCCCGACCTTGTTCAGGGTGATCAGATTGGCTCGTATTGGCCGTATCCTTCGTCTCATCAAAGGAGCTAAGGGCATCCGGACTCTGCTCTTTGCCCTAATGATGTCCTTGCCAGCTCTGTTCAATATTGGCCTGCTGCTCTTCCTGGTCATGTTTATCTTCTCCATCTTTGGCATGTCCAACTTTGGCTACGTGAAACACGGAGCGGGGATTGACGACTTGTACAACTTTGAAACCTTTGGCAACAGCATGATCATTCTGTTCATGATCACCACATCTGCCGGCTGGGATGGCTTACTGCTGCCAATTCTCAACTACCCACCGGACTGCGACCCCAACTTTGAGAACCCGGGTACTTCAGTGAAGGGCGACTGTGGTAACCCCTCAGTAGGGATCTTCTTTTTTGTCATGTACATAATCATTTCTTTCCTGATTGTGGTTAACATGTACATCGCCATCATTCTGGAGAACTTCAGCGTGGCCACAGAGGAAAGTGCTGACCCACTCAGCGAGGATGACTTTGAAACCTTCTATGAGATCTGGGAGAAGTTTGATCCCACTGCCTCTCAGTTTATCAGTTTTGCCAAGCTGCCTGACTTTGCCGATGCTTTGGAGCACCCGCTTCGCGTGCCAAAGCCCAACACCATAGAACTAATAGCCATGGACATGCCCATGGTGAGTGGTGATCGCATTCACTGCCTGGACATCCTGTTTGCCTTCACAAAGCGTGTGCTGGGTGACAGCGGTGAGCTGGACATGCTGAGGACGCAGATGGAGGAGCGTTTCGTGGCAGCCAACCCCTCCAAGGTGTCATACGAACCCATCACCACCACCCTTCGCCGGAAACAGGAGGATGTTTCCGCCAGAACCATCCAGAATGCCTACCGATCTCACCTCATCAGACGCGGCATCATCTTCAAGCGCATTTTGTCCAATAACAGGCTGGAGAATGGAGGGACCAACCAAGAGAAGAAGGAGAGCACACCGTCCACTGCTTCTCTGCCGTCGTATGACAGCGTGACCAAACCCGACAAAGAGAAGCAGGACAAAAACAAAGAAGAATGGGCAAAAAAGGAGAAGGACAAGAATCAAAAAGACGAGTGGGAATCCAAGTGTTAGGATCCAGAGACACAAAAATCCAGTAAAACACGATGAGATGAGATGAGACTCTGAGCCCAGACACCCAACAAATGTAGAAAAAAAAGAATCATTAAGAGAAAACAACAAAAACACAAAAAATGTTTACATACTTAAATACTACTGAGGCAATGTGGTTTCCTATGTCGTCAAAGACAGCTGAACCAAACACAATCAGTTTACTGTGGAACTCTGGCTGTATAGCGACCAAGTTCATAGAAATGGGGAGTAAATAAAAAAAAAAAAGATAAAAAAAAAAACAAAAAAACAACAACAACAACAAAAAAAACAGTGACTCATTGTGCTGGCCAATGGCACACGTTTTTTTGGGGGACCAACTGCCACAGAAATCACTGCTAAAAGTATTGTGAAATACCTGCCACCACCAAGTGTGGAATCCCGCTGCCAAGCTCCACTGCTATGGGACTGGATCACACAGATCCCAACAGAACTGTATCACAGTCTAAATGTGGGTCTGTAACACCGAGTTTACTAATCTTTATCCATAAGGAAACAAAAATCAGCAGAGAAACTTTAGCTTTGAGGGACACACTCTAGGGAGGGAGGAGTACAAACCAGTACTGTAGACAGAGATCTTATTTTATTTTTTTTTGTTCGTGCAGAGTAAACTGGCATCTTTACATTATTTGAGCAGCAAAAAAGAAAACAACATTTAGCCCACATCACCGGTCTTTTCATCCTCTTTTTGTAATACTGACATTCAAAAGAGACATTTTCTACACGGGCTGTCATGCTGAGCAGGTGCGGGTCATTAGTCAGTGTTTTGACTTGGGCAGAAGGAAGACTTGCTCAGACGGAGTTCCAGATAAATAATAATTTTTGTGCTTGTTAAATGCATAGAAACGACTTGCATGAAGGCATGTTTTGATCAGGAATCATGCATGAGTAATCATAGTCCACAAGACACTAATTCTCAGACCACTGCAGTGGCTTGACTATAGGTTTGAGGCTGTCCACTGAGGATGTTAGATAAATGGAAAGGGAAGATTTTGGATTATGATGTAGGGAATAGTTCGGGAACCGTGTTTGTAAGATCCTACCTTTCACTGCCTTTGTTTTTGAACAGACAGAGGATTTTATTCAGCCCCTAATGGAAAATGTAAGCACCCGTTCTCAGTCGGATCAGCCAACAGTGCAATAGTAAAGTTTTTTTGCTGCTTTGAATGTTGTTAGCGTAGAAAGAACGTGGAGTGTATGAGTGTTAGACATTAGAATATCCTCATGTTGAGGCTGCACAGAATTGGAACCAGATCTTAGGCTTAGATCTTTTTTTACTTACAGCCATCTAAAGGTCGCTTTTTTTTTTATTTGCTTCTGTTACAGCAGTGAGAGCAGGTGATGTTTCATGCCAAGGAATCCATATCTGGAACCAGTAAGAGTCCAATGTGCTACTGCTGTAGTTCCTGCAGAGGGGACAGAACTATGTTTTATATTTTGGTTTGGTTCATTTTCTTCTTTTGTGTTTTGTTCGGGGGCAAGTGGAAGAACTGAAAACTATGCCGAGGCAAAAACAAGTCATGAGTAATTTTCTTAAAGTTCATTTTTTTTGTACTGAATCAAGTCAGCGGGAGAATTTCCCTGGAAAGGGGGCTTTAGGCGGTGCTTTTAAGACAATTTGAGTTTTTCAGCTTTAGTGAAAAGAAAAGCCTTTAAGTATTTCACTGATGTCCCAGTGATGCAATCATTAAAAACAAAAAAACAGCTTTCGGTCAGTGAGAGTGACACCGACCGTCTGATTTAGCAGAGGTAGCAGAAAGTGATCACAAGGACGTGTCTTGTTTTGTGTGGCGTGTATGGAAAGCCGTGAAGGACTTGTGGTTTGGACTGTGGAATGGAATGAATTTGCTATTTCAGGGAGGTGAATACTTCAATAACAGCTTAAATGTGGACCAATACATAGATAGAGACCCTCCCTTCAGTGTTTCGACTGACTGCCATGAGAATTAGAGAGAAATGCAAGAGAAGAGGCCGACGATGGTGCTTTGGTCTGAGTCAGAGTGCTGAAAGTCCCATGTTTGTCAGTGTATCATTGTGCTTTTGTGGGACCTCTTAAACACTGTGTGGTCTTGGACCCAGGCTTGCACCATCTTTTAAACTCTTTCACCTGCTTAGCCAGAGACTGAGGGTAGAAGAGCTAACAATTGCTGAGAAAAAAAAAAAAGTAAAAAATTATCAACAGACCTCACATTGAAGCAGCTATGTTGTATAATAAACTTTGTGGGTGTTTTTCATATGAAGAAAAAAAAGAAGTAAACCGAGGAGTTGTGAAACGGCGAACCAGACACAACTGCCTCTATAAATGTTCTGCCATTTCTTTTCTACACAGGAGCGATGGTCCTATTTCTAAGTGGATGTCCAGACTTAAATCTGGTGTCCATCGTCACACCACTAATGCCATCTGGTGTGTTTAAACACTGCCTGTACCAAACCTCCCCTTCCATGTACAACAATAAATGAGGTCTGTTTACATTCGGAGGCGGCTGCGCACTGAAACCAAAAACATTCCCAATGAGAACCACAAGAGGAGCGAGTAACGTCATCCAATTTACCCGTGTTCATCTTGGATGTATTATTTTAGAATTATACATTCACATTTAAATAAATATAAAAGGATAAAAAAAATAAAAATAAAATAAAACAAGAACAACACATGTACAGTGCAGGCTATGTTGTAAATGGCACAATTGCTGAAAAAGAATGAACTTTTTGAGAGAAGCTATAAATATTGTACTATATTGTTTTATTTTATCAGCATGCTTTGTGTTTTTTGTAAATACAGAATTTTAAAAATGTTACTACTAATAATCAAAAAGTGAATAATAACAATAATATAGAATGGCTTCCAGCTATGCCCTTTGTCACATTTGTTACTTTTTGGATCTTTTGAGACACTTTTCACTTTGTTGACGGAGATTGAATGAAATATAGATATTATATAATACAAAAGATATATACATGTATACATATATGTCTATATGTATATACATAAAGCAGAAGAACACTGTCACATTTGATTTTATGTGCAACACGTTCTGTGGATGTCTAAAACTGGTTGTTTCCAGCACTCTTCTATGTTGGGGAAATTGCTCAATGTTACTGGATGTAGCCTGATCATGACGAAAAGGAAAATGTTACCAGCACATGTCTCACTTAACTGTTATATTTATCACCTTTGGGGTATAAAAGACACACCTGCAGTCACAAAAAAACAACAACAAAAGAACACCAAGGTGACTCTTCACTGCCCACCCGTTCTGCCGAAGGACGACTGAAAGCGACTTTTTACCCCCAAAAAGCCACACACATCAGTGCCATTACAGCTCAACAACACGTGCGGTCATGTTGTCATCCTCACTCTTCTTTTTCGTTCAGCCGTTCGTTTCCGTTCTTCCACTCGATGGCATGTGCCTTTTTTCTGCTTTTTCTGCAAATCTGGATGTCAACGCTACACTGGGGATAAACAACAACAAGGAGGAAGAAGAAGAAAAAAAAACAAGTAAATAGAAAAGGAGGGACAAATAGACGTGTTTTCGGAGGGTGGGGGGGTTTGGGGGTTCAGTAGAAGAATAATCAGGGAGTCAGAGGATCATCCAGACACCCTCCACGTCATTCTTAATATTCAACAGTGTGTGGTGTTAACAGAAAAAAAAACAAAAAACAAAAAAAACAGCTAGCTCAACAAAATGTCCTGTTCTTAGTGCTGTATGTGTGTCACTCACTTGGCTTGTGAAAAAGCAGCTTGCCTTCTATAGTTTGGTTTGAGTTCTTCTGTATTTCTGTTTCCATCTGAAATTTATTTTTGTATCAATAACTGATTATAGGAGTTATTCCTTTTTTTAGCATGGTTTGTTATGGGCTATTTTTTTTCTTTTTTTCTTTTTTCTTTGCTGAAAATTTAAAAAAAGAAGTGCTTTTTCAAACTGTTATCATTTGACACCGTGACTAAAGAGGATATACAGTACAATATGATGGTGTGTTGCACAACCACTTGGACTCTTGGTTTAGAAATATATGAAAGATTGTCTTCATTTGAGCACGAACCTTTTTATTACCAATAAAGCAGCCTTCCAGTTACAACGCCTCTGCTGTTTTGGTTTTGAAATTACACATTTGGTGCTCATAGGCGAGCTTTAGCTTTTCAAAATAGGCTTCAGTTCAAAATAGTTCAGGTTTTTCTTTGCGCTAGTTTGTTACAGTGCTGCTTGTTAAGTGTTTCACAGTGCTGTGCAAAAGTTTGAAAAGGTTCCTGTTGTGAATATGTTACTTTCAAGCAGCCAGAGTTTTGTGCAGTCTTTTAACGTGGTCTTCATCAACAGGTCTTCAGGCTTTTCTGAAAGATTTTCTCTGGACTTTGGCTGCTTTTTCACTCGTTTTTCCGCCCGGTCCTTGAACCTGATCGTGTCAGCGTACTGTGCTTAAAAAACACACCAGGAGAGCGTCTGTAACAGGAGATCTGAAAGTCATGTCTAAGAAACAGGAAAACTCCAGCACAGAGCTGGATCATCAGCTGTGCTGGTTCCTAAACGTTTCAGCTTTTGGTCACAGAATAAACATCAGATGTCTGACCCTGACTGTCGCTTGTGCAAACGAAGCTAATTGGCCCTTTAATAAAGAGCCTCAGCAACCATTAAACTGCTTTAAATGCATTTAGGACTACAGATTTAACAGTTAGACCTAAAAATGCTGATACTGGATCATCTGACCCACTGTGGAGTCCGTTTACAACCAGGGATCCACTGCATGCCAGACTTGTAGCCTTTTGCGTTGTGCCTAACGTTGATTAGCTGTAGCAGCCATTTTGAAGTGGCATGACTCTAAAAGTTAACCACCTGTAGATGCACAACTAATAAGTACCTCCTGTGAGTTTCATTAAAATCTGTCCAGTAGTTCACGAAGTATTTTTCTAACAGACATATAGGGTTGATGCCAGAGTTTTAGGCAAAAAAAAAGTGCAATGTGCAATTCTCATGGTACATGTTGGGGAGGATGCTCTGCTACTACCACACCAAATTTCAGCTCAATAGCTATAAAGATGGCTGAGTTATAGCCATTTTGTGTTCCCTAAGGTCAGTTGGCTGTGGCGGCCATCTTGAATCAGGTTGAAGCCAAAAGCATATCACTTGTAGATATACATCCAATGATTACTTTCTGCGAGTTTCATTAAAATCCGTCCAGTGGTCCTGGAGATATTTTGCTAACAGACAGACGGTAGCAAAAACACCGTCGCCCGCCTTGCATCTCGCATTGACGAGGTTCTGCTGCTGATCTGTTCTTCAAACCAGTTTCCTCCATTTCCTCCTCCTGTCCCATTAACTCTGGACCCCCCCCCCCAAGGAGTCACGTGGTCTCCCCCCCCC
>NC_051437.1:18314635-18328608 GCF_001649575.2 Kryptolebias marmoratus | reverse complement strand
AACTAATTTCTGCTTCTTTCAGCTTTTGTTCTTCTATCTTATGCAAATCTTCTTCAAATTAGCTTCTGTTTCCCTTTTTGCGTTTTCATTAAACTTCAGCTGTTCAGCATATCTTCAGCCGCTTTCAGCAAAATCATTCAGCAAAAAAAGCATTCACACTGCATTTTCGCAGGAAATGCAACTTCTCTAGTTATTATTTGCAGTGAGAAAGGAGGCAGCATCTGCGCATGCGCCACCCCCCCCAACATATGGATGCAGGCAGCATAAAAACCTACACAATCATGAGTTACAGCCCACAGTTTATCTCCACCGACATGAAATCCATCACCCCCTCCTTCACTGAATATTAACATTACAGATTGCATAACCCTCATCGTGCAACAGTGCATTTTGTGTGGCAGAGTGCACGCTGTAGAAAGGAAACAAATTGCATTTCTTCAAAAACGGAAACCAAAATAAAAATAAAAAAAATCCTGCATTTCCTCCTAAAAGGAGAGATTTCCCCAATCAGTTCTTGCTCAGCCTGATTTATTCAGCAGGAGCGCCCTCGTGTGGTCAAAACTGTGTATGACACCTGATCTTTAGTCTAAATGCTGCATGTTTGTTAACAAACAGAATCACTTAAAGCTTTAAATTACAACAGGATAAACAACAGAAAAGTCCTTGAAGGAATGCATATCGCCCGTTGCCTTTCTTGACAGAATTTTGGACTAGTTAGAGCCTTTTTGGTCAAACCTTTTAAAATAACTTTATGCCCGATTTCATCCATTATTGCAATATTTCACATGATCCCACATGATGAATTTGTATTACCTCATCAAAATTTAGCTAAATATCTGTAAAATTCAGAGTTAAAGCCATTTTTACGAGGGCTAAGACCAGTTAGTGTTGTCCCACTTCTGTATTCTGAAAAGACTCCTGTCAAATAAAACAAACTCTTCTAAATTATTTTTTTTTACTATTACTTCAGTAGCTCTTATGCTAGTAATTTTCTTTGTCCTTAAGTAACATCATACTTTTCCAAGAACGATGTACGTACCCTTATATCCCTGAAAGCAACAGAAATTACTGCAGCTAAAATGTTTTTGTCAAATCTCTACATGCATTAGAAACACTTCTAAAAGACACAATATCAAATCATTTTTTTAGTATAAAACACTCACAAAAACCCGTTTATTTCAAACATTTCGTTTTATTTGTAGGGCAAGAAAAAAAAGCCAAACTCTTGGTACAAATAAATGTATATTTTAAGTTTTACAAAAAGTAAAGTGTAGATGAACCTTGAAGGAGGTTAGTCGTGACATTTAGGAACAACAGAGATACAACAGCGCTTAAAAAAACAAAACAAAAAAAGGAGGCAAATTGAAACGATGACGGATGACACAAAACAGCGTCACACACACATGTGTGTGGGGTGGGGTGGTGGGGGTCTCATACTTCTGCTACAGTCTGGAGGAACTCATCTGGACATCTATAAAACACACAGGATGTGAAATAAATAAATACCAACACAACCAGAGAACCATTTTGGTTTTTGTCTGAACACAATACTTAGAAATAAAGAAATCTAGAAATCAGGTTGAATTTCAGATCAGATCAAGCTGTAACCTTTACATCGTCACCTTTTTCCGACTCACTTTTCTCGCTTCATGCTGGCCAGCCACTCAATAAAATCCTTGGCCTTGATCTTATCCAGATGGTTGGAGAAGTCGTTGGTGAACGTGCCGTCTGAATGTCTTTTCAGGTTTCGGATGACGTGTTGTCCCTTTGCCCACTGATGTGACCACCACCTGAAAAATTGAAGTTGGAAAAAAAAAACCCACTGCAGTCAATGTCAGTGCATTTGTCTCCCTCGCACTAGCGGCTAAAACATTTAGAATCAGGTTGCTTTGGACAAACGCAGAGTTTAAGGAGAAGCTGAGGAAATACCTGGACGGTTCAGTTTTCCCCACAGCCGTCTCCTCGGTGCCCGAACAGAGAACGAGGAGCAGCAAACACCAGATGAGCAGCTTCATCCTCAGACGACCTGATCAAAACACCAGGAAGACACATGTTTTATTCCACAGATTTAAACAGAGCAAGTTACACTTTTACCTCTGAATAATCAAACTCACCTGTATGAACTTGTCTCCAGCGAAGTGGCGTCCGTGATTGTCCCGTCCCTCTCCCACCCGAAAGCTACACCCTGAAGATGAGCTTGGAGTGAACTGAGCTGCACCAACTGGTTGACAGCGTCTCTTTATAAAGACACCAGGTGGGACTGTGAGACACGCGGGTCAGACTCCACAGCCGAGGGCCGTCTCGCTCTCATTACAGTGGTTTGGACCTGAAGGAGAGTGGCATTTGCACTCTGCAGAGGTCAAAGGTCAGACGGCAGCAGGTGTGAAGAAATGTCGTTAAGGCGTTTGACGTCGAGAACATGACTCCTAAACTGTATTACTCACTCCTTTATTGTCTGACATTAACCGTGTTCAGCCACAGTTCAGAAACCGTCTGCCTTTGTGGCGTGGAGGGAACATTTCTCGAAGAAATAAAACAATGAAAGGCCTGTCACCCACCGCCTTTCAACCCAATTTAGTTAAACAATGACAAATGGCGTCATATGAAATCTCATGCTCGTGTTCTCGCTGACTCTCAGGTACTACCACATCAAATTTGAGCTCAATATCTGCAATATGAGCAAAGTTAGAGACATTTTTGTGTTCGCTAATGTCAACGAGCTGTGGTGGCCATCTTGAGTTGCATTGACTCCAGAGGTTAATCAGTTGTAGACGTACATCCAGTGATTAGTTTCTGAAGATTTCATTAAAATCTGTCCGGTAATTCATGAGCTATTTTGCTAACAGACGAACAGGATTGACACCGACAGCAGATGCTGAAGTTTTAGGCAAAGATCTTGTTTAATGAATGCCACTCGGAGCATGTGTTGTGATCTGCTCATCTACAACTACACCAACATTTAGCCTAATATCTGTAAAACTAATGTTGGCTAATGTCAACTGGCTGTGGCTGCCATCTTAATTTGGAGGTGACTCCAAAAGTTAATCAGTTGTAGAGGTACAGCCGATAATTATTTCCTGAACATTTAATTAAAATCAGTTTAGTGATTCATGACATATTTTGCTAACAGACAGACAGAGTTAACTCCAAATAGTTGAAGGTAAAATCTTAAACTTAGATGTTGCCCATTCTGTCGGCTCTCATTATAAGTGTTGGGGATCAGTGTATGATACAACCACGCCTAAATTTAGACCAATATTTACAACACTGACTGTTATATCCATTTTTAATTTTTTTTTAATGTGTATTGGCTCTGACAGCCATCTTTAATCAGGTTGACCACAAAAATAAATCAGTTGTAGATGTACATCTAAGGATTATTAGAGTTTTAATGATTATCATTAATACGAAACATGGTCTAACTATAGTTTCTATGTCTTTTTATGTATGAACCACTCATATTATTAAATAAATAAACCTTACTGACTCAGAGCTTCGTCTTGTGAGATGTGCCTTGTAGATTTTTACTTGCTTACTCTTTTTCAGTGTTGAAGAACCTGATCTCAGTGTGTGCTCCCTCAGATGGTTGTTCTGAGAGGATCGGACAGATGAATCCAGCCTCCGTCTCTGCAGACATTAAGGTTTAGCACCAGCCTTTACTCACACATTTATGCAAACGGAAAGCTTATTTACCTGCGCTATAATTTAAAATGTGTCTCTGTTTTTCATTTATTCCAGTTTGAGCCCTCTGCAGTGTCACTGACAGCCTGCATGGTTGAGAATAAAATGCATTTTATAATGTTCAGCCGAAGTGACAAATAAAAAGACTAAACTGACCCAGTCAGTCAAATAATTATGATTATTTACTTATTTTGATTTAATGAGTGTATTTTTTCCACCCCCCAAAAAATCCCCTTTATTTTAGTTGAATTAGATTTTTTTTTTTTTGGCAAATTAGGACAGCAGGAGATGCTTAGGGCAGGTTTAGTGCATTAAAGATTGCCCTCAGTCACCTTTTTGCTTTCATTTTTAATGAAAGTGCACCTCCTGATCGTGGCCAGCAGGTGTCAGGCTTTACGACAGCATCAGGTCTCCTGCCTTCTCTCAGTAAAATTAAGATCACATTTCATGTTCTCAGTGCATTTGAACAACTTTCCAAACCTCAGATACACCTTTCACTTTCGGATTTCAACAGCTTAGCGTTTCTTTTGCGTTTCTGGTAGGATGTTGGGACGGTGCACAGATATAAAATTTATTACCCCTGAGGGTTTAAATGTGTGAGTCTGTTTGATATTTATTATCGCTCAGAGAAGGCAGGAGGCTCAGTTCAGACATTGTACATAAAGAGGGTCAGAGCCTGTCATGTTCTCTGTCAGCTGCTGCTTGGTAACTTGCTGCTGATTGATATATTAATATTACATTCATGTATTACCTCACATATGAAAGCTTGGTGGGTAGGGGAGGAGTTTCAGAGGAGAAACTGTGGTTTCATTTTACATTTTGACCAATATTCTGTGTATTTATCACCCTCTGAAGGCAAAGGTGATAATGTTTTTGTCTGTGTGTGTTTGTTTGTCTGTAGCATCATGAACCAGTGGACTTTTGCCAACACAAAAATGGCTAAAACTCAGTAGATTTTACAGATATTGAGCTAAAACCTGGTGTGGTCGTAGCTTCAACACTTCAATCACTGACAAATCGCTCAATACCTCACAAAATTGCATCAGGTTACGAATAATGTACCTCTGACGGTAAAAACATCTTAAAATGACTTGAGTTTAAAACTCTGGAATGAAAGGGGAATAATTTCCTGACAGATTTTGCTGCATCATTTTGTGATGCGGCTTGTTTTACAGCTTATAAGTTGCAAGAATGAAAGAAAAAGTAAAGAAAGTGCTCAGATGAGTCTGGTTCACTCAGTGTGTGAATCACAGAGGATGCTACGCATTAGACAAGTCATCTAATAACAAACACCTCCAATGGTGAGCAGAACAGGTCTTTAAAACTCCACAGGACACAAAACTAAAAAAAAAAAAAAGGCTATCACCTATACACATCATGACCGAGGGGCAGTGGTTCAGCCTGAGACTTTTGTCTTTGCTTTATTTAGGTTCCTAATGACAGGCTATCAGATTCCTATCTCCCTTTTCCTGTTCTCTATCCCCTCTCCTGCTCCCCGCTGTAGCCTGGAGGACTGTTCTGGGGAGCATCTGGAGGCAGGCTGTTGAATAGGCTCCATTCTTGCAGGGCCTTGTGCTCCAGCAAGCGCACTCGGGGCATGGATGCTTGACCACGGTCCGTGCAGGAGACAGAGCTGGCGGTGGGGGCGGGGAGAATGGAAAAACAAAAAGGAAGCCAGCAAAAGGCAAACCTCTGCAGCTTAAGCTGGGACCCCAAGTTATGAGTGGATAATTTAATTTAATGTGCAAAATGTGGTTCTGTGGTTACTATATTTTTTTTTCCTGTTTACATGTCTCTAATACTTGCTGTTCTCTTTACCCACAAGGCATTGTATCATATCCCAAATCATGAGAAGTTAGACAAGAAAATAAGCTCTCCCTGCCTTAAAAGGAGGATCTTAAATACTTTACAGTATGAATGTCGGCCTTTTCTCCGCTGGGAGCGTATGAGGCGAGGTTGGAGCAGAAGTCAGTGTTGGTGGTTGTGCAGCAGCTGAGGAAGTCCCCTTTCTATTTTGGAGAATGCTTTTGGACAACTGTGGTCCCAGTGATTGGCTCATACCCTTTCATAACCTCATGCTATTTCTCTGAGGTAAAGAGCGATGATTGTTTCAGAGTCATTTCAGGTTTAAAAGGCTTGCAGTGAATTTAAAAAATTTTTAATAAGTCGGTTTTGATGATTTGAGTCTTTAAAACATTATTTAAGTTTTCATAATTTTTCTTATCAAACCAGAGATTAAAGTAAATTTGGTCTGTAAGAATATGTGATAAAATGATAACATTTGATGCTATAATTTTTTCAGACGTGTGTTTTTTAAACTTCTGCATGGCTACCTTTCTTTAATGAATGAGTAGCTGTGAAAATGAAGCTGCTGGCGCCTTCCGTCCTTGCTAGTTCAGATACTGAATCGATGTGTTTGTGCCTGTTTAAGGAGGCTCTGGCATGGGCCGGAGCTAATCTGTAAAAGCTAATGGGATTGTAAGTGTCTGGCAGAGAAGAGTGGTAATAAAACGAGGGAGCTGCGTTGTCAGAGCGAGAGGTTCTGACTGAGTGTTTTCCACGTGTGTGTGAATGTACGCATGTGTTTATACTCATGTGGACTCAGCCCTTTTAGGCCCCCGCTGCTCCTCCTGAAGCCATGCCAAGCAGAAGCCTTGGAGTTAGTGTTTGTTTACTGTCATTAGCTCTGTGGGTTTGCCACTCCGCTGCAGTGACAGACAGAAACTTGATGATGACAACATAACTGCAGAGTGTTACAGCAGTTAGGGCGTGACTGGCTCCTGCATTTTCGATTCTGCTCATAGTCCTTATCTCTGAAGGCAGAGAAGTAGGGCAATGCTGCTGCAGCTGTCAAAACAGCTCATTTTCTGTCTGTTTAGTTGATGCATGTTATGGGACAATGGAGTTAGGCCTTAAGAAAGAAATTACGGGTTGTCAATCGGCACTACGCTTTGCTCGAAACTCATTTAGACAATCTAAGTTAAACCCCAAAATGTATTTCAGCTCATTGATGTTATCGGTTCCAAATCATTGCAAGTTGTCCCATGGCTATCCTGTGGATTGTTCTCATTCTGTCCGTCTTTCAAAATCATGATATCAGTGCATAATATGTCTCCCCTGTGATTTCGTCCGGAGAGCAGAAATGGCAGATTAGTCTTAAATCTGCCCAAGTAGATTATCCACTCATCTCTAAAGCTCATGCATTGAGGGTTTCTCATAATTGCTGCTTGTGGTTTAGAGGGGCAGGGGTGCCCAGCTTACCCGCGGTCAGAAGAACAGGCCTGATCCGTTTCTACAATGCCATCCATGTCTGGTTATTAAAAAGTGCGGTTGACCCCCGGTTTTTCCCATGTGTGCCTCTTCTCATTGTATCCTATCTGATTGATGTTGACTGAGGTCACCTAAGCCCATGCAGGGGATCACAGCACAGTGTGCAGGGGGCTAAATGTTTACATGCATTAATTTGACTTGATTCAGAGGTCTGCTGACCCAGTCTGGGCTCATCCAGTGATTGGGCAGACTGGGCCATATGTTATGTTTTTCCACACCACTGGACTGAAGGTCAGACCACTAGGTGACGGAGGCTAGTTAGGAAAAAAAATACATAATTTTTGTGGGTGGATGCTTTTTCTTGTGTTTTGGAATCTGAGTTTTCAGGCACAACACAAAACACACCTCTTAACGAGAGAGTGTTGAGGGACATACACGACACTAATGTTTCTTCTCTGACGACATTAATCATGCAAACGAAAGTCTAACCTGCTCAAGGTTTCAGTAATGCTGGAGCCAAATAACAGTGAGAAATGGAGATGAACAAATGATAAAAAAAGATAAAACAGAATGGAGTTTCAGGACTGATACAAATGTAGGTTTTAGCAGTGATGGGACAGGTAATAATCCAAAGGATGGCATTCAGCCATCCAACATGAACTACTGAAGAAGAATACTGTGTGTTTAACTCTCTAAGGATAAAGTTACTGACAGAAAGGGCAGTGACTAAAAGAGATGCTTTCATTATTTTAGATACCATCAGAAACATGTTCATATGAAATGACACATGCCAAAGCTCAAAGGAAAACCTGAAAACCTAAGGTTAAAGCTGCATTAGTGTGATTTTACCTCTGCTACCTCCTTTTATTTCTTTCTCTAAATCTAGCTGAGCTTGTTCCCATATATCTTTAACTTAAAGTGCACTCAGAAATGATCTGTCACCATATAAAAAAGGACTGAAACACATTATCAAAACAGTCAACCAGTTCTGGTCGTGTTTTATTCTGCAAGTAAATTTAGGTTTTGGAGTAACACCGTGGTGTAATCATGCATCATATTTTATTAGTGCACCACATACATGAGTAACACCTCCTCCTGCTCTTTGCTTTCAGGTCAAAAACTGTAAATATGCCTGAAGCGTCACGATTCATAGTGTTTTTTTGTCACAATGATCCAGAGAAGCTGCTGGAGGTCAGAATGTCTATGAAAACATGCTTATATGTGAAGATAAAGCCTGTTCAGTGCTATCTTGTGTGGTGGAGATAACTAAGAACTACAAGTATGATTACTGCTTCTCACTCAGCGAGATCCAGATTGCCTGACTGTCTGAGACGTGTAATGTCGTGATTGTGATCAAATAAATTCATTCCAGCTGTCGGTCCTTGAGTCCTTTGTCTGATTATGAAGTAAATAAATGTTCAGTACCAGGCAACAGTAGGGAATGTTGTTGCATTACGCTGCAAAGGATTTTTACTGCACATCGTTTCTTTTCATTGCTCATGAAAAATATATATATTACATATATTTTTGAAAGTTTCAAATCATTGTTTCATTGCTGTTTCCTGGTTCAGACTGTGTGTAGTTAATTCAAACCTGTGTTTTTCAGTTCTTTTGCTTCTTACGCTGCATTGTAGCTGTTCATAATGGCCTGGAAGTGTGTGACACTGATGGGATAGTTGGTAGCTTTGTATACCTATGGAGGGTTTAGTCAGAAAACTCCTGACTGTTACAACAGCAGCCCTTTTATAATTCACTAAATGATTTAACAGCCGGCCATTGATCCACCTGGTAAACATTCATTGCTTCCAAACAGATTTTCCACCCTGTTCGGAGATCTCTCTCTCTCCCTCTCTCATGCTTATGCATTGGAATGCAACATTGTGTGTGTGTGTGTGTGTGTGTGGTTGGGTGTGTGTTTGAATTGAACGTTAACAGGCGGGCGGGGGTGGGGTAACTGATTGGAGTCTGAGTGAACGATTGTTGGCAGATTGTGGTTGAGGCTGAGAGAAGAATAGGACAGAGAAGGAGACAGTGCTGTAGTAAGACACAGAAATGAAGGATTGTCTGCTATTTCTCTCACCCATTAACCAGACAGGGCCATTGTTGGGCTCACGTCCCACTGGCACTCTGCTGCTGTGACTGACAGCCCGACAAGCCGCCTCTGTAGGTCTGCCACATGGTGGGCTATTGAATAGGGAGTGCAACACATCACTGCTTTGTAAAAACAGCTTACCTTGACTCTTTTTTGTTGCTAAAAGCTCTCACCTGCGCTTCACTAAACACATTCCTTTCCCTTCAACGGCCTCCAGGCTGCAATGAAACACCTTTGTTGTCTGATAAATACAACAAATACAACTGAATGCTCTTGATTTAAAAATCAGTGGATGTCATGTTATGTTCTTGTGTTGTATTTGTTTCAACACAAGCATGTTGCTGTGAGTCAATCGCTGCTACGAAAGGCTGTTGGGAACAGCAGCGTTTAATAAATGTAACTTCTGGTGTCCTGCTAAGACACCCTCATGAGAAGTGTTGCCCCGTCGCCACTGTGAGAGCCGTGCTGCACACCCCGCCAGCACGCCACTAAGATGGCTGTGCGGCGAGAGACGAGGCGTGTTGACCACCTCTCACAGGCGGAGGCCGTCTCATGGAATTCCAGAGCCGGAGCAGGAGGCGCAGAAGAGACTGCCTGGGCAACAATAGCCCGGGACATCTGTCATGCGTGGCTGCACTCCCCTTTGCTTACAATGGGTCCGGGGGACCAACCAGTGGTGTCTTTCTTTTTGCTCCCCTCCTTTCCAGGGACACTTCTGTCCCTCACAATGGGTCTTTTGTCCCCTCCCTGCTTTTTTTCTTCTTTTATTTTTTTTTTGCCAACATTTAACCCTTCAAGCCTGCTCCTTTTTCTGCCTTCCCTTTCTGTGTCCGCTAGAAAACAAAACAGAGTTGAAACCACGACTGTTCGTTCCCCTCTTTCTCCTGCTGGTTTTCATTATGACTTTTAGCTCTTACTCTGCCGTTGCACTGTGGGCCTCGCATGAACTTGTCAAAACTTTTCTTATTATGCAGCTCAACAGAGGATGGAAATAATTTCTCCAGTCCTCTTCGTGGTCCGCATTGGAAATAAAGTCCTCAAAGTTCAGCCCTCTCTCAGGACCACCAAAGATCTGATGTCATCACATGTGAGTTCAATAGTGTGAACAAAAAAAACGTCATCTGAGAAACTGTAGTGGTTCAACATGCTCCTTAACCTTTTTCCATCTATGTCATTGTGTTGCAGCCAGGTAAGAATTTAGACCACTCAGAGGTTGTCATCACACACTTCTTGCTCATTGATGAGACCCGCATCTATTCCCTGATGTCATACCCGATTACCAGACCTATGATAATATTTGGACCACAGCTCTGGACCAGCTTTGATGTAATTATGCATTAGGTTGTCCTTTTCTAAGTGTTTTCAACACCCATCACCCTGATGTAAATTGCAAATTGATTTTTTTTTTCTTGCAGCTTCAAATTCTTAAGGACTTAAGGGGTTCAAGCTGGTCTTCAATTGATTGGTCAGACTGCGATTTATTATTAGTGCGAGCAACAAGACTTTACAAGAGGAAACTCTGCTGTAATTTGGGCTCATCAGGGTTGTTATGCCAGCATGATACAGCACAAAAAAAACCAAACAGTTTTGTTTGTATAAACACGCATCAGCCAGCTTTGGATATGAGCAGTTATAAAATGAGTTATGCATAAGTTTGGAGATGTGACTTTAGAACTTATAACACAGATCCAGGTCAAAGCCAGCTTTTCCGGTGTTTGCAAATTCAGCGATGGTTCACTCGGCTCTGCAGCATAATGGAGTGACCGGAGAGCTGGACTGCTGTGTCCTGTCCTGGCAGCTAATTGTTGCCAGCTGCAGAGAGGTGGGGAAACAAAGGGCTGTTTGAAAATGGGATCTGTTGATCGGAGAGGCTGTCCACCCTCCTTTAATAGGATCTGCTTCACATGAGATGTGGCGTCTGTGCACTGTGCCGCCTTATTCTCTTGCAGGGGCCCCAGCATGTTGTGACAACACCAGTCCATGTGAGCTCTTTTACGTAGTCGGCCAGATTCAATCAAAACGGGAACAAACTGACTGAGTGTACATAAAAGGGAATGTGGTGCAGCACATTTTGCTGTCATTCGATTGCAGAGCTAGTTCGCAGTTGTATTTTTTCAAACCTGATGAAAGCTGCTGCACACATTGAGGGGCTGAGGGATTTTAGGAGGCAAATGTTTCATGCGAGTGGCTGAGTCAGTTGTCGGAGATAACATTCTTGTATTTTCCTTGTCAGCATAAATATTTAAGTAAGCTGTCAGAAGTGCTCCCTCACTCCCAGCCGTCTCCAAGAGGGAGGAGAAAACAAGAGAGAGGGGAAAAAGTCATAGAAAAAGAAAGATAAAGGCCCCTGAACGGTTGTCTGTCAGCAGGACTGCAGTATTTGCCTGTAACCAGGGTTGCTCACATGCCGACAGGTCCTGTGTGTGTGTGTGTGTCCAACACCTCTCCGAGCTCTCCGGCTGATCGAACACTGCTCCAGGCGTCCTGTTATGACAGCTCACTCTCCGCCTTGAGAGACCTCATCTGGGGCGAGTTCTGACAGGGCGGCCGCTTGGAATAGCTCTGATGAGAGACAAACGCAGACCTCTATTATTCTGCTGCTGCGCCCTGTCACTCTTGCTTTTTGTCTTTGTTTCTCTGAATGTTTTTCTGTTTTATGTTAGTGCAAGTGGGTTTTGCTTAAAAAAATGCCTTTTTTGTAGCACGGATTGCTTTTAAACAGCAACATCTTCATAAATGTAAAGACACAGGGCATCAAGGCTATAGTTTGCATTTCTTTTATGCAATGTTCTTTTTCCCCAACCGGGCAAATTACTTAAAATGACACAGTGTAAAAAATCCTAACAAATTATTCATTTGAATAGCTATAAAATTTGTGTGGGTTTGAGTTGTTTTTGCTTTTTTCACAGCCTCACTCTGAGTATCTGTTAGCTTGGTTTCGTGTCACAAATCCACTCTTTTTCAGACAGACTCTGCTGCAGGTTACATAGTGATGGCTCAAAAGTGCTTCACACAACCTTTTTAAAAAAAGAAGATTTTATTTATATGTTTTATGTTGGCCTTCCTTCCAATGCTTGCTTGACATTGGACTATAATTGTTTTAAATTTGTTGCATGTAACACAAACTACAATATATTTATTTTTTTAGTTTAAACTTGATTTTTGTTAAACTGCTTTTTATCACATTTTAGACCAGCTAAACCTTACACAGTATATTTGCTCAAGGCTTTTCATTTTTCACATAATTTTCTTTTTACCATGACTTTTTTTAACCCATAAAAGATTGTCTAACATAATAGCTGAGATGCTATGAACACTTAGTGTTGTTCTTTATTTTTTTGAAACTACAACAAGCCTAATTTCATTGAAATTTGTTGGCATCTCAGAGGAAAATCCAATTAATCAAAAGAGATATAAATCATAAAACTTTTACTTTAAACATAATTTAGCTTTCAAGTTAATTGTATTACATTTTATGACTTAAGCAATTGATATTTTTGACGGATTTAAAAAAAAATCAGATTACTTTAAATGATACACACATGTAATTTTTACATTTTCTGAATTCTGGTTGTAAAACTTTTTAAATTTTAAAAGTTTTTTGCCAACTTAATACGAAAAAAACATGAAATGAAGAGGTCATTAAAATAGGTATTAATGAAGTATTTTGTTTTTTTTGTAACACATTTGCACCTGGTTTCACTAAATTACTCATTTTATCGTAGATTGTGTATTTGTGTTGAGCTACTGTGATGCTGTTACTGCAAAGGAACATAAATCAAACAGAAAAAGGAGCAGAGTCCACATAAAGTCGTACCTCTATCAGAACAGTGCTGATTGACATTGTGAGGCCCTGATAAAGACATCACAGCAGTAAAAATGTCCTTGACAGAGCTCTGGGCAGGCTGGAGCTACCAGATCAACCAGGACCATCTGTGACAACCCCAGAAGCAATTATCCCATATCACATCCTGGCTGACCATCTTTAATAAAAGCTGCTCACAACACCTGAGATTAACCCACACTCACACCTCTTCCTCCATAATCTTGCCTGCCTGCCTGCCAGCCCTCGTTCTTCTCCCGAGCGCTCGAGCCATTAGCGTGCGCTGGTTCACGTTCAGCCTTCACCTTGTTCTGTGTGTTCAGCCACACAGCTCCTGCTGCCATCGGCCTGGTCTACAATCATAGCTGTACCCGTCATAAAATGTCCAATAGCCTAAAATGTCTATAAGCCATGTTATTACAGACAGAGAGAAGATGGGGGTTTGGCTGTAAAAGCAGCATCATGAACTTCTCTGAATCTGAAGGTCATCTGTCGGCTTCAGGGCTCCAGCTGAGCTCTGACCATCTTGATGGAAACACCCATTGATTTTTCTTCCTTTTATTTGTGACAATTAACATGATGTAAATATTAATTCACACATAACTGAATTTATTTAATTTACTTTGGACTTTTCTTGTCTTATTACATTTAAGTTTTAGCATGATGTGGTGGCTGTAATTATGATATGAACTGTTTCAGCTGACTATCCATCCATTTTCTGCCTGTTGTTCATGGTCGGGTCATGGAGGGAACGGGTCCAAGAGAGAAATCTAACTCTAAGACTGAGCCCAGCTGCCCGACAAAGCAAGCCCACTTCAGCCTTTTTTATCCTGGATCCTGTTCTTTCAGTCACGATCATGACCGGCTCAGCTCCTTCATCACCACGACAGACATTACTGTGGCCGATCCGTTGATCCATCTCCCGTTCCATCCTACTGTCACTCACAAACAAGACTCCCAGATACTTGAACTCTTCCTCTTGGGGCAGAGATTCTTCCTGACCTGATGATCATACACCGGACTAAATGAAGTCAATAATCTCTGGGAGATGAAACCTTTATCTGTGGTGCCCCTTCTCTCTGTTTGCCCCCCCCCCCCCCCCCCCCC
>NC_051437.1:18253512-18314619 GCF_001649575.2 Kryptolebias marmoratus | reverse complement strand
AATTTATTGCCTGATTTTACAAACTTTGACGATGATTGAAGTGGTGAGATGTTAAAAATCATACTCAGTTTAGATGTTTTGCAAGAAATTCAAAAATGTTTTCATGGCACCTCATCAAAGTGTTGGCTCAGAAACACACAATGTCTGTTTTAGTACTGCAGGAAAATTACAGAGTAAAATGACAGCTGAGTTGCTTTGGCCAGTTACCTTCTGGATAATTACCGAGAGTTTTAGCTCTTATTGTATTGACAAAGCAAAGCAAGTTCGTAATTTAAATGAAAGTAAAGTATATGGGTGAGGTAAAATCTGTTTGAATAGTTTATTTTATTCAAGCCATACAATTAGCACTGAAAAGAAATCAATACATTGCTACATTCTTTTTGTATCTTTTCACAGTTTATGTATCTGCATGCTGAAAAGTCTCAGCAAAGCAGAGTCGGGTCTTTGTGTCCGCATCCCCGCTGTTGTCATGGTGCGCCTCCATCCGAGAAAATGAGCAGACCTTCAAAGTGCAGAGGGCCATGCAGACAGCGTGCACACTTTTGATGTTGTCAGAACGAAAGGTAGAGAAATGCTGGTGACAAAGAGCAGAGCTGCCATGGCTCATTGAGAATCAGAGGTGAACAGGGACGTGGAATTCAGTCCAGACTCGTACACACGGCTCGATTGTTAGAGATGTTTTTCACTCACTGTTGGACAATACTCAAGGTTGCCCTCTTCATTTGCTCTGTCCTTGCACGTGGAGCTGCATTTCGTGAAAGACGCATCCATTTAAGGCTGCTGTTTAATGCAAGGTTGATAACTAAAGGTTATAACACACCCCTCCCTGCATCCTTCCACATAATACAGAATGTGATACCCACCGTTGTTTCATTGTAGTAAACAGACCCACACACCCAGGCCTGAAAAGTCCCCGCCTCTCCTCTGTGTATATTATTTTCTCTTTGTGGGGCCATTAAGCTATCAAAGATGTGGCCTGTGAAGAAATGAAACATTGTCCAGAGAGCAGGAGAATTCCTCTGAGCTGGGGGAGGATAGGGAGAAGGTGCAGAGCTCTGTGTGTGTATACGTGTGTGTGTGTGTATGGGTGGGATTAGAGAAGGTTTGGAGTTGGATGAGAGGGGAGACGCTGATGATGGACAGACACGGGGGAGTTCCCTCAGTATCAAAGCAGCAGGAATGTAGAGCGGGCTGGTAGGACCTGGAACGCTCTCCTAACCCTCTGATCTGATGTGATGTGTGAAGTAGAAGGTTGAGTCAAAGTTTAGCGCTGCAGCTGAGATACAGAGCAGTGCCACAGACATACAGCTGGTTACCAGACCTAATGCTGGACAAAAACAGCAGGAAAGGTGGGCATTTTCATGGAGCACAGCCATCAGTATTTTGCAGTGGGGAATATGTTTGGATTTATTAGCATTTACAAAGGTTTTTTTTTCAGTACACTAGCAGGCAGTTTTTGATTTAGAAGTTGCCTAAATAACATCTAAACTGTCCTAAGACATCTTGGGTTACGTTTCATGCCAAAGTTTATAACTAAATATTATCTTATGTTGAGAGTTATAGACATTCAGATCAAATCTTTCATGCAACGTCAGTAAATCTGTTAGCACTCAGAGTATGTGTTATGAATGAGCCTGAGCTACTACCACACCAGGTTTTAGCTCACTATCTGTAAAATTGTTATAGCCATTTTTGTGTTGGCTAAAGTCAAGTACCTTTTGTGGCCATCTTGAACTGGCTTGACTCAAAAACGTATTCAGCTGTAGATGTACATCCAATGATCACTTTCTGAGAGTTTCACTAAAATCTCCTCAGTGGTTCGAGAGATTTCTTTTTTTTACTAACAGACAAACAGGAACGACTCCAAGAGTTAATGCTGAAGTTTTAAATAAAAATCTTGTGCAATGTGTTGTGCTTGGAATATGTATTGGGGAACACTTTCAGCTGCTACTGCACCAAATTTCAGCTTACTTTGTGTAGAACTGATGGAGTTATAGCAATTTTTTTTTTTTTTTTCTGATGTCTTGGAGTTATCTGAAAAAACAACTTGTTGCATCTACTCTAAAATAATACCACATCTGTTTAATTTCTTGTTTGATTAACACACTTTGACTTAATGTTTTCTTTTTTCCTTGATTGATGATCCATGGACACAACTGTCTGTGTCTCATCCGTGTTTGGTGGGTTTCATGTTTGGAGAAATCAGTTTTCTTAAATTGAATAGAACCGCTCACCATCCAGACACGGGGTCATCGGCTGGTCAGAGACTCTTTGCCTCCATGTCATCTTATTACATACTCATACACAAAGCTCAGCTCTTCCTCCAGTTGTTTAATAACATGCTACATATCACTTCAAACATGAAAAAAGACAGAAATGGAGTACACTGGCTGCCTGATTAGCTTAAACATGCCTAACACTTCTCCAGTATCACCCCAAATATGCTGATATAATTGGTTCTGCTTAAGTCCATTTGCTCTTACTTAATGTCTAAATTATTCCCCGAAGCTTTGTTCTTTACTCTGAACACAAATCTCCCTATCAAACGTTACTGCTTTTGTTTCTAAGCGGCGTGTCTTCTTGTATTCTCCTTCTACCTGCCAAGGAACGTGCTGTTTCTCAGTGCTGACTGGGGAGCCATTAACCTATCACAAATTTTGGCCGTGTTCCTCCTTCCTTTATTTGTACGTTTGCCTGGAACAAAAGGAAAAACATTCAATAGTTATTGATTTGGAGACATAGAACTTTTACTGGAGATCCCATTTAATCACAAAAGCTGATTTATTGTGAGCCCTCTGACAATCCCATTAAATTGCTGTCTAGCTAATCAAGTGAATTCTTTCTCCTCGAGGACTAATCTTTTATTGGGCCAGCAGAACGAATCCTGGCAGTAACAAGATTGGCGAGATACTGGAAGGTGTGGGTCTGTCTCACAGTGGCGTAAATAAAGACAGCAAAAATCTCACAAAACGATGAACAATGTTCCTTATTAATGTTGTTCTGTTTCTGCGCTCCGCAGAACATTTTAGCTGTAAATAAAACAGAAGATCATTGAATCAAAATGCAGAAATTATAAACCAGTTAGAAGGTTGAAATGAATGAACCATAGTTTACAAATCTAATCTTTCTAACACTGACTTTACTAAATATCACACAGGTTGTTTCTTATTTCCTTTTCTATTATTATTTGATATCTTTGCTTTCAAATATTGTGGGATAGAAGAGCAGGAGGCTTGTTTTGAAGCAAAAACCACAGGTGAAATACATTATTTGAGATGTACTACCTGGATTCATTTTTTTTAAAGCTTACCCAGAAACCAAGTGAAAAACATAAGATATCAGTAAAGAAACACGTAAAGTAAGTTTTGCAAGTTTGTCTTCATCTGATTCTCATTCAAGTTGTCAGTTTTTGTGTGTATATATATGTTTTACAAACATGTGTCCTGTGAAAAGCAGCATCTCTTACCACACCCTGCAGCCCCTAAATCTTCTTACAATGAAATTGCTCCAGTAAATATTTTCCTCTGCTTGTTGTGCACACGTCTGCTTTATTAGTCACTTGTTCAGTGGGGAGCAGCACATCTACTAAATGAGGTGGAAGCCCAAAAGAAAAGATGATGGAGACTTGGGGACGCGTGACTGATTTTTATGACTAGCTGATAAAATTTCACTGGCTCTCGCCTCGTGGGATAACTCCGGGAAAGATGCAATTGCCCGAACAGAACATCTTTTGTTCGCTTCTGTCAATATTAATTTATTTTCCTAAGCATTATTTTCCTAAACATTTGCATGAGTACAATAATTTTCTTGTTGTGTGGTAGAAACATGCTTTGGTTGTTATTTTGTGTCTGAAGAAAAATAATGTTTTATTTAACTGCATGTGGTGCAGATCTTTAACTATCTCTTATTTTAGTACTTTAACAAATTCAAGACTGAATGTACTTGTGTTTTTTTAAACTTAGTGCTCTTTTTACTTGTCATCTGTGAAACACCAAGTGGGTTGCAGAGCATCCATCTGCATCAGTTTCTCAGTTATGATCCCCTCTTCTTTGTATAATTTGTTTTTTTATGAGTCAGCATTTTTATGGTGGACCACAACTCTCTCTTTTATTAATATTGAAAGCATCCAGTTAAGTTGTTTCCATCACAGTGAGGCAGTTCATGGATATCCCTTCTTATAATGAGGCGTTTTGTGCAGATCTGGGCCTGAAACATCCCAGACTTGTACAGGACAGAGCGCTGCTTTAGCAGGCAGCTGTAGAAGTCCAGCTCAGCACCTCTAAAGCTCACTGGAGCCACCATTGATTCGATCCCCTCACTTATTCCTTGATTGACATAGATACACTTTGCCACAGCGTCTTGACAGAATGAATCTTAGTCAGTCCAAACAACCGTATTGTCAGCAGACATCACAAGTTTTTTCTCCTCTGGTGTTTATGGAGATTTTCAGCTCCCAGCTCAATAGCTGTACGGCTGAGCTTCAGATGGCGATTGCTTTTCTTTTGTCTCATTTGCATACTAAAAGTGGGATCCCTCTGGAAAGATCAAGGCAATCTATGTGTGGCCAATGTTGGGCTTCGGCCAGGAAGACTCTGTCGATTCCATTAAAGGTAGGCCCAGATGTTTGTCATTACCTTTATTGATAACCACAGAGTCAATACTGTGATTTATTCTGCAGGGATACGTCTAAGCTGTAGTCACAAGTTTCGCCACGGACTGATCAATAGTACACAGTGGACAACATGACCACACATGAAGGCAGAATATCAGCAAAGATATAAATCTTACATATAGTTTTAGGTGTATGTGCAGAGAAACAATATTATATTGAGTTTGTCTTGTTCTTTTAAAAGACAAGTTAAGCTTCTTTAAAGTAAAGTTCTGTGGAAATGTCATGAGCAATAAATATCTTACCGGTTGTACAAAGCACTTTGAACTGACTCAGTTTTGACAAATAATATTTAATTTTGACTGGATTCACAAAGTAATGGCTAGTTCATAGCAGCACAAGCAGTATAAACCATTAGACTGCTGTCAGTTTTGCGTTACACGATTATTCAAGCAGACATTTCATGATGTTCCTGCAGGAAGGGCTCCAGCTTGCTCAGAAAGTCAGTTTGTCAGGATTAAACTTTATTTCTCCAAATTGAAATGATCCAATAAGCTACCTACAACAGGATATTAATTAATTAATCATGACACAAAATATCTAACTTATGCTTTAAGCTCCTCATCAATTGATAATCTTTCAGTTCAGGAACTCACTCAGAAAAACTTCCAGAACTGAATACTGCTTTGAAAGACATACGAGTCACTTACGACATCATTTTCTGCTCCTGTAAAAATATAAATCTTGCTTAATAGTTAAATGAATATGACCTATCTAAAAGCTTTAAAAGAAGTTCCATCCTACAAGTAAAAAAGTGTTAAAATGTGTTAGTTTGTGCTTACGTATTTTGCTAAAGTGGTTTTCTGTTTTATATCAAATATTTACAGATATAAGCGAGAAGTCAGTGTTTGTTTCCACAGCACTGTGTCCAGAGCTGGACATTCCTCTGGTGGTTGTGCTGGGCTGGGAGGGGGCACTGACAACACCCTCTGAATAGACGCTGAGTTGCCGAACTGGACCAAAATGTAATTACCTCTCGCTCACAATGTCACGCTGCAGACCTGAGCCTGACAGCAACTTCAAAGTGGAACACACTGGGATTGAATTAACCTCCAGCTGGGATCGCTGTTGATGTTGTTGTTGTGTGTTGGTGTGAACCGGTCCTACGCCTTTTCCATTCGTGCACTTCACACCATTCTCCTAAACCTGAGCTGCTACACTATTATGCAGTGCAGAATCAGTTTTCTAAAATGCTTGGGCAAGCAGCACTGTTTTGTGGAATTTATTGACTTTTGGCCCAACCAGCCAACCACAGAAATCAGTTCAGACCACTGAGCTCGAATAAAATAGCTTATCTGACATACTTGGCTTGTAAATTGTAAAAGAAAAAATAAGTATATTTTATTTTACTAAAATATCTTAAGTCTATAAATTCAACAGCTGAAGATATATCAGTGACAGTAATTTGCTGATCTCAGTATGATCCTTTATCATAGACATTAAGACCTAACAGATTACGAGGAGGCCCACACTAAAGTTAATTAATATTTTCATCATTTGATTTATTTGCCGGGGAGAGTAGAGTATGTGCTGACTGAATTGGCTAACATCAAATAATGGGGACCTAAATGAGCCATTTATTGGGGTCCAAGGGTAAAAGAACAGGACATTCAGGAACCATAATGTAACCGAGCTGTAGGAAGTTGGAGCTTGTTATAAATTAAGGGTGACAATACAAAAGCAATAGAGCATCACCATTTTAATTTTGTTTGTTTAATCTTTGTATTCTTCTAATTCTGTTACAGTTTTCATTTTGCTACTGCCGCAAATTTGAAAAAAAAAACACCAAAACAAAACATACAAACACTACTCCCTAAAAAAACCATCCTGATGTGCAGCTTGACTGGGAATGCTTTTGGTAGCAGTTGCATCTTAAAATGTAAACAAAAATAAAAAATAAATCCCCACAGATAACAATGGGATCTTGTGGAAATGCCATCTGTGGAGCTCTGTAGCTCAGGCATAACTCGCAGTAAAAATGTCATTTATAGTTTAAACGAATTACAGAACATTAGGTTTACATAACTGAACTATCATTTTGATGTATTTATGTTTTTACACAATGACAGTTTATGTTTTAGGGTTTTTTTTACTTACAGAAGCAAGTTGAGCTTTATATGAAAAAGCTGATGTTGGAGTTTGGGGCAGTAGTTGCTCTGGTAATATTCAAAATGTCTCCAGAAAAAGTATAGTTTGTGATTTTATTCTATAAAAGCAGAACAACGTATATTAAACATAATTGATAATAAGTAGAGCAAAAACAGAGCACACTTTTCTGGGAAGATAATAGGTGGGAGTGGAAAACCCATCTTCCATATTATGTTTATTTAATATCAAGCAGACCTCATGAATTGAGATGTTCTCAACTTAAGAGTTTGGTAAGAAGAAAAAAATGTAAATTTTTTTAAATGACAGTCACAATGTTCATCAATAGAGTTTTGATAACTGAGGCACATTTCTATCAAAAGGCTAATAACACCTGCAATCTAGTGCTTGGCAGACTGTTTAAAAAATTTCCCATCAAAAACTGTTTCTTCACAACATGAGATGTAAATCAAGGGACAGTATAAGGCTTTGACTGAGAATAAGAGCTGATATAAGACTGGAAATGGGTAATTATTCCATACATACCCTAGTAGATATGGAATAAAATGAAGTTATGTAGGTGTGCACAATATTTCGTGAAAAGTATTAGATATTATAAAGGACCCTGTAAAGGCCTTTGAGCCAGGTTTGAGCCAGTGAGGAGTCAAAAGCTTCCCAGTTTTATAATTGAAAATTTTTTCAGAGAGCTGCACAGTTTAACCTTGGTGGACCATGTCGTAGTCACTAATTCATGAGCTGGAATGCCTGAAAAGTGAGGAGTATGTGGGTAGATTATCTTTATGAACATGCTGCGATGTTGAGAAAGCTTCTCAGAACATCACGGACGATCTTTTAGTGTTTGAGTGCTTCAGCTTCTCCCTGATGTTCCTTGACGTTTTCCTTTAATCTCTTCCATCTTAGATTCACACAACACACAGGCTAATGGGCTGAATTGTTGTACTGATGTTTGCAACATGCAAACACTGTTGCTATCATTTTTGTTGAAAAGTTTTCAGCTCCAGGGATGTTTTAATCTAAATGGTCAAGGAGTTTGGGTGTGTAAGCGTCAGAAACAAGTGAGGCTCCTGAATAATGAGCACCTGTGTGAGAGATCTCTCTGCCAAATCGGAAGAGTAATCTGTCTCCATGCAGCGGTCTGCAGTCGCGTGGTCCTTTTCTCCCTTGTGAAACCAGATGCATTATTGATGGATGACTGATTGGGAACTCAATTACACAGAGATTACCGTGATGGCGGACACTGGGACACCAGTACCCTGTCAGAACTATTGAATTAGAGCAGAGGAGAGGAGGGAAGTGTCCTTCAGAGCCGCTCTCCTCTCCAGACCTCTTGGGGATGCCAGACACCTACAGCCTAGTTCATACGCTGACAGGTGACCTTCCAAACAACTCTACCTTGAGCTGAACAGCTGTTATATTAGTGCTGCTTCATATACTATATATATAGTGTATATAAAGAAACTAACATGGTTTTATTTTGTATATATTTTGCAATGTGCAAAACACAGAAAATTCAGGTATATCAAGTTTGACTTAAATAGTCAAACTTGATTTACACATTTTCAGTTTCTACAAAATAACCTGAAGGATTTTAAAATAGACTTGCTCAAACAAGCAAAGTACTTTTAATCTAATAAAAGACAGACACATTTACCGTAATGTCACCTTTTGATTCATCAACTGCATCAAGCCATCATTTTAACATTTCAATCATCAGTATTTCAAGTTTTGAATTGCTGAATTGGGCCCCAGTAAGAATCAGCCTTGGACATTCAGTCGGGTAAGAAACGGGTGAGATTTTTGAGTTTCTAATTAGGATGCCTCCTGAGCCCACTGAAGATTTTCTGGGAGACCCCGAGGAAGAAACAAAACTTGCTTGAGGACATAAAAGTAAACGAAGTATACATGTGCCCTAAAATTGGAGTAAATAATGGCTGAGATGAATTTCCTCTGTAGGGTGGCTGGGCTTATCCTTAGAGATTATGTGAGGAGCTCCATCATTGGGGCGGTAGCTCGGAGTAGAGCCGCTGCTCCTTCACATAGAAAGGAGTCAGTTGAGGTGGTTCAAGTATCTGATTAGGATGCCTCCTGGACGCCTCCCTTTGTAGGTTTTCCAGGCTTGTCCCACTGTAAAGAGACCTTGGGGCGGACCCAGAACTCTCTGGAGGGATTATTCATCCTCTCTGACCTGAAAATGCCTTGGGATCCCCCCGGAGGAGTTGGAAAGTGTTGCTGGGGAGAGGGATGTCTGTTATTCCCTCCTGGACCTGTTGCCTCTGTGACCCGACCACAGATAAGAGGCAGAAGATGGATGGATGGATGTTGTAGCAGTTCTACACAAGTCAGGCAAATATTTCTCACAGAATCATAGGGGAGAATGTGAATCAATCCATTTTACCTTTTATTTTTTTGAGGTTATGTGTCCTGTGCTGGGCTGTAGCACACCTGCAGATGTCCCAACCTGTATGTGGGTGGCAGAGTGTGCCTGTATGCTTTCTGTCTGTGGTCAGCGGTGCATGCACATGCAAAGGTTTGTGTAATTTCTCAATATGATTTGATTCATCAAATGACAGCTGCTCTTCTTTTAGTGCTAAAATAGGTGCAATGATGAGAAATGCTTAGAGTGGGAATGTATGTGCATAAATATTGGAATTTCACAAAATCTCATTCATATAACATGGCCCACCTGAATAAGAATGGTGGCTTGCAGGGTCGTATGCTATTACAAGTTTAATGTAATATCTGGATGGAAGTGGATGGGTGTGTGTGTGTGCATGTGTGTGTCCTGAAATGGAAGCATTCATCTTTCTTTTCTGTTGGTCAGCAAATTTGTTCAAAGGAAAGGAAAAAGCATGGTGAGAAAAAGCTGATCTCAAAGGAGAGAAATCATTTGATATCAGAGACACGCTGAAGCCCATTTCAATTTTTGGTCCAATTCTAAGCCTCTGTTTATTGCATTTACCAGCGAAGCAATGAAAGTTTGAGCTTGTGTTTTTGTGGTTTTATATATCTGTCATTGAGGGAAACCGTTCACATTAGACAGTCGTTTACACAAGCAGTTTTATTTCTATGTCATTTTAAGTAACCACATGTGCCATCAGAGACAAGATTTTTACATTCCTTAAGTGTCTTCTTCGGTGTGTGTATGAAGAAACCGGCTCTTGAAAGAGAGCTTTGTTCAGATTTGTGTTGTCAATGGAGATGGGGGGACGCAGCTAGGATTAGGTGGACAACAGGCAGCTTTCAGCTCCTGCTTTATCCAGGTCTTCTCCAACAGGCTGGACACTTTAGAAAAGACACCCTGGTGAGCCGTGCCCCGGTCCGCTGCCCTTGTTTCTCTGAACACTGGGCACGAGTTAGCCCCTGGAGAAAGGGTTTATTAAGGAGTGGAGAATAGCTATTAGCTCCCCACCAACCTCTGTTGATGGAAGAGAAAATAGACCAACAAGAACTATTGGAGTCTGTGACAATCACATCACGGGGAAACTAATTCGCTTTCTGGGGCCTGAGCCTGTCCACAAATTCTGAGCAGAAAGGACTCATTACGAAACTGAAATGGCCAAAGAAAATTTAAAGAGTTACATTTTACCTGATTTAACCCATTTAATTGTGCTGACAGTTTCATACTTTTTGAAGGCAGTGTGTGTGTGTGTGTAAGCTTCATATCTTTTTGTTCAGGACACAGACTCTGTGCACTCCAGGCTGAGTCTAAGTTCTCTTTACTGTTGATTTATTGCCATCAAACATACACACAGTACACCAAAGCACCCGTATTTTGTTTGTAACACGTGCTGTTACGTCCCTGTGTCTTATCCTATATTTTTTGAGGGGGAAACACTGATTTTTTTATTGCAATCATTTCATGAATGAACTGTCTCATTTTTAATCAACTTAATTTCCATTAGTTTTTTCTTTTCAGTCACAAACACATCCATCTCCAGATGGTGTTTCAATTAGATGTTGAACGAGTCATAATCAAATTAAATCTTATCTAGACAAACCTGCAGCTTTACAGTGGACAGTTAGAGAAAGTTTGGTCACTATTATTTATGTACTGAAACAATAATTTCACTAAGCGCACACACACACACACACACATTTATAATAGGAGTATGTCGGGGTGTGACTTTCATGGTCCTTCTTTTGTTTTAAAATGGAAATTTTTACAAAGACTGATGCATTGCTACTTAAAAATGTTATAATCAAAACAGTTTAATTGTAAAATTATTAATTATCAGTATTACTAATGCAGTTATATGTAAGATTATTAGCAGCCTTTCACTTTACTCCAAGCTGTATTTTAATGTTTATATTCCTATTTTTCTGTATGTATACTTGTACTATATTTTGTATTTATGTAATTATTATATTGAAACATGTTGTGAAGAAACAGTGACGATAAGAGTTTCATCTTTCACCTAATGGACTCTTCAGTCTTAAATATTGTGCAAATAATGTGTGCTCAATTGACACACTTTCCCCCCTGGAAGTGTATTTGACCCATGCAGTATGAATAAATGCATGGCATTATTTATAGAAATCATCTTAATTAAGTAAGCATCTTTGCAAATAATTGTCAGTGACTTATAATATTATGTTACAATTTGCCTCAGTAAGCAGAGCTCTGTTTTGCATCAGATATCATTTTTGATCAACGTGCCCTCATTCATAGGACAGAACAAATATGTGCTCCTGGTATGTCTCATAAAAAATAGACATTTTATGACACATCTTTGTTCTTTACTTTATTTCTTCAGTTTTAATTTAGTGTTAATATTAGTGAATATTCACAACAATAGCCCTGTCGATCTACACACTCTAAGGGTTTTGTTGCAGCTGATTGAAGTTCTTGTGACTGCAGATCAAAAATTTAGCTCCATTTATCACTCACAGAGCTGATGTCATATAAACATTCAGTTAATTCAGGATTAAATCACTTTCTTGTCCTTTTTGTCTTCCTGATAACCTGCAGCAGAAACTGTGTACACCCAAACACGACCACGTGCCCCAGATTGTAATCTGAAACAGGTAAAAGTCCGTTTAAAATCTAAAACCGGCTTTCTGGCCTCCATGCGTTCAAAGTCCTTGTTTCCATGCTGTCAGACTGCATGCCTGCATGGTGGGCAAAGGTCAGCTTTCTGACTTCAGTCTTGCATGATCCTCTATAGATTAACAACATGCATGGACTGTGACCACAGAAGTTGTGATACTACAGTTTCATGTCAGTTGTATATGCAGAGGAGAAAGTCCACGTGTGCACAGGATTCAGTTATTCGCAGACATCATGATTTTAACACGTTTAACGTCTTTATTCAACCAGTTTGCTTCCCATTTCCCTTCTTGTTCCCAGTCCTAATTAGCAGTATAAAGACAAGACGTACAGAGTTTTCTCGTTCTTTCACATAACTCTTTAAAGTTTCAGGCTTTAGTGGCCCCTAATACGTGCTAATGTTTTTCAAAGCCTTTCCCACATCTGAAGTGTGAAGCTATTCATCGACCTGTGAAGTCTGCGAGTGTCTTATCACTTCAGAGCGGTAAATCTGATCTGTCTGTTAAGTTTTCTGAATGACCTCTGCGTGTGTATATGCTGCGCCAGTATCTATAAGCGCTGTCAGTGTGAGTAACCATGCCACGGGGTTTAACCCCTCCGCATTGATCCCCGCGTTGCTCAGGGCTGCTGCCTAATTCTCCAATTTTCAGCTGTTAGAGATAGAATTGGAATAATAAACAGCTGAACCTCCCACCAATAATCCCCCTGACCCCCTTTGCTGTGCGTCTCTTTTTTACATACACACACACACACACTTTGTCCCTTCCTCCACAGCTTAACCAACCCTTCTCAGGACAACTGAGTGTGGGGTAGAGTTTCTTCGTCTTTCCTAATCTTGGCCACAGTGCTCGCTCCTCAGCACTAATGAAATGATATCGTCCAGCCTCAGATGCCTGGAACTGATTATCGCTACCACAGCACACCCAAACACATTTGTGGCTACATAAAAGTCATTATGCACCTTTTCACACTTCTTTGCAAATGCATTTAAGTGTGGAGAGAAATTTTGTTGCTTTAAAACATCTCATCATGTCCCTCAAAGTCAGGACTTGTTAAGAGATGCTGTTTGAGAAGGACAGAGGACAAGAAATCACATGAACCTAAAACCTGAATGCAAAATAGCCCCAGATATGCGTCTTATCTGAATCGTGGTGTGCCAGCTTCCAATAAGATAACTGTTATTGTGAAGATTTCTGGGAATTAAAGGATAAAAAGATGGAAGGTGGATGGCCAGTGAGCACGAGATCAGACGTTTCTTTCACAGTAGATGCCTCCACCATTCCTGTTATCACAGCCATTTATGCAAAAGGGTAGCTGCACACATGTATGCTAAATAAATATTGCAATATTCCCTACATGTGTGAAATACAATAAATAACATACATCTTTTTTACTTTTAAATTCTACAAGAAAACATAAGACAAACAAATATTTCAGCCAAGACCAACAAAAGCAACAAAATGTTGACAAAGAATCTGATGACTTTTAGTTTTACTGTGATTAACCATCACAGTTTACTGAATTTTGACTGTTTTTTTACCACTGCAGCATCCATTTTGTCAAAACAAATATTACTGACAGATACAACATGTTATGTTGTATAAAAAGAACTAAATATGTCCACATTTCCCAAGCTTGTCACCTTTTGCTGACCTGCAATAGAAAAAAGACAGAAAGTTAAATTCACTTCTGAAACAAATACAATGATTACAATGCAAAATGAGAAGGCATTTATTTAAACTCAAGTAAGTTTAGTTTAGTTTCTTTATATACCACCAGTTAGTGATGAATAAACTAATTACTGGTGCTACACAGAAAAAGTAAACAGGCTGATTTCTGATCCGGATCCAGTCATTTTGGTTTCTATAGATTTTACAATAAAATATATTTAATTCACTCTAGTTGAGTCTTTGCTTGTGAATAAATGCAAGAATTGTACAATAAGCGTAGCTTAGCTAATCACCCAGGCCTTGACCACACAGAAACTAATAATAATATCATCGTAAACCTGTCATTGTTTTGAGAAATGTTTTCATTCACACTGAAACACAGAAAACAACCAAAACGCTGCCGTAACGATGACATCCTGAATGTGACGCTGTAATGCTGCCACCAAAATACAGCAAAACAGGGAAACAAGATGAGGAGTATACACTCTAAACTGTAAACACAAGAAGAAGGTGAGGATGGTGAATACAGTGAAACAGTATGCAAAGGTTTTGTTGTAGTTGAGCATATGCCATCTGCAACACAAACACAAGCAGGTAATCTGTCATTCCCGTCTGTCACACTTGGGGTCATAGCTTAGGCAGGAGGTGGTACTGACGTCATTGTTTTCAGAAGGTTTTATTTAGGCTGTCCACACGAAAACACAAGTTTGGCGTTTCAAGATTTTTTTCCACTCTGGCATACAGTTTCAAAACAAACCATTTTGGAGCTCCTAAAATGCCATTTTTATGTGGCTGTGCATTCATACGGACAGGACCTCAGTGGTGCTGCTCTAAAACCAATGTGTTTGTTAAAACTAAATAATTAAAAGTCTGCTTTATGGATTTGTTTTAGTTTTAAAAAGCCTTTTTCCTGTCACATTTCATCATCCCTGTAACCAGCCTGCTGAATGAAGGTGTTGAGCTGACATGAACTTGAGTGTAAGGTCAAACACAAGTAAGCTGACCTGCATCTTTTGTCATTTTCAGTCGTGGTGGCTCATATTTCTGCCGCTCATATCTCTACGTTAACTATCACCTGTGGGCCCCATGTGCCTCAGAAACTGTTGCACTTACATCAAATGTGTGGAGAGTCAGAAATGTCACAGGTGTTTAAATGTGTCCATTTTTTTTAGAGGTGATTAGAACCTGTCAAATCCACTTGTGATGTTTGAAGTAGTCTGTGCAGGCGGTACTAGTTTCACTGAAACAGTTTTTTTGGTCTTTTTTTTTTTTTTTTCTCAGTTTTTGGCTCACTTTGAGTCCCGAGGCCCTGAAGTCTTTGTGCTGCAGTAATGCTGGGCTCAGCATGCTGCCTGTGTCCACACACTGCTGCCTCAGCACTAATAAGGCAATAGAGTGATAGAGGGAGCGCCAGTTGTCTGCTTTCAACATCCCTACTCAACCGTACCCTTACCTAACCCCCCACAGAGACACCATTAGCAAATCTATTGGGGATCCAATATTAGGAAAAACATCAAGGAGTCTAATTGTGGTTCTGAACTGGGACTCACTGGCTGTGTTAAGTTTTGTATCCACACTAATGAGTTGTGGTGTTTCCTTCAGTGGTGTTATTGCCCCTCATTCATGTCACTGACCACTGGAGCTTGTTCTGAAATAGCTCTAACTTCATGTCACGTTACAAATTAGACTTTTCAGATGCCTCGTGTTTTAGAAGGCAATATTAGTTCATCACGTTTTAGGTTTTATTTTTCCTGAGCCTAGCTTAAGAAACAGCTCTAACCACACATGGCAAATTACAAGAAACTAATGTGCAGCTTAACTAATTGTTTCCTTTATATTTAAGTAACACTGTCATGATCTCAACTTGCTGGATTGTTCTTAAAGTTTTTTTTCCAGAACTGAGCTTTTTAGAGGCGCTGCTGGGATGTCAAATCTCTGCAGTTATATTTATATGACTTACTGTTCACGTGTTCCTCACATGTCAGCATGACATTTGTGATGATGTCAACATATGGTCATTTCCTTGTGTGGCAGCGTAAAAGGGAAACTTGACTGGAGTACTGGCTTCATGTAACAGGAGGAGAGGGCTGCGTTTTTTGGTCCTGAATGTGGTGCTAAAAACAGCCTGACAGCTGTGTGTTTAGAGACAAACTATGAATCTGAACCATCACCCGATTAAAAGATGGCCGGGACACCAAAATATTCAGTGTGACATGACTAATGGATCTTGAAAAATAATAATGAGAACAAGTCTTTTGTGTTGTTAGGACCGCGGAATGACTTTTAAGCAGCTGTTTTTGTTTGTGTGAAAATATTTTCATAATTAGTGTCACAAAAACATGATAATTTCTAGGTATTTCTAAGTAAGGGCCTTTTTGGGTTTGTGCTTGAGTCACACCTGAGTCAACTTCTGGCTCGGTTGAGACTGAGTTCACATTTGAATAATGCAGGTGATTCTCAACTCATTTGTCACGCTGCAGGTTTGGTCTTGGTCAACAAGAAAATGATTTAAAACTTGGAAACAGAAAAAAAGAAAACAGTCAAAAGATGATCTATGGCTCAGCCCAGATCTAAATCTGACTGAATCTGCAGAAAACCTACAATCAGAAGCTCAGGGCCAGAGCAAAAAGATTGGGGAAAGAGAGATGGAATTTATGTTCATCATCTTTGTTTTTAATTTGTCTGTGTGATGATTAAAAAGCTTCAGCTGTTTATATATTGTTTGTCTTTATACCAAAACAAATTTATAGTCCGTTACATCCACTTTCATGTGGAGTTTAACAGATAGGCTGGTCTGAGAGTTACTTTGACTTCTATAAACTATAATCTTTTTATTTATATAAAATCTAAAAATACCTTATCTGTGCATTGGTTTATAAAACCTAGCTGCAGTGTGGTTTGTAAATACAAATAATTTAAATGTGTGTAGATAAGTTTGACTCCATTTTGTTCACCAGTTTGCCAGCTTGAAGGGTCTGTACTCATCTACCTGTTATCTGCACAAATAAGTTATAAGATTTGTAATTCCTGAAGTAGTTGGGTGAATAGTCACTAACAGCAAACATAAGCTGGGAGAGGACAGTGCATGAAGCGGTCAGGGTCTTGACCATTATTTATATATATGCAAATCATTTGTGAGTTCCAACAGTCCCTTAAATCTTCCCATGATAAGTGTTTTTCTCTTCATCACATTTTTGAATTACTCAAGTTTAATAGTAATGTATTGTGCAATGTAGTGCAGTACAAATCAAACAAATTAAATGAATCATTTTCTCTTTTCAAATTAGTGGTAAAAGCGATATGACTCAGTGGGGACTGGGAGTGGAGCTTGTGTGCGCGCATGTGATTCAAATGACTCAAAAACACGATTCTTTTTGGTGAGTGATTTGCTTTAACTTGAATCAGTACAAAGAATCAAACTTCCCATCACTAATATGCATCATCTCCCCCAAATCCCTGCACAAAAAATCAGGTAAATAAAATGGATGGACGCTCTAGCTCGTTACCAGAGCTACCATAACAGAGTTTACCGTCCCCCAATGTTCCCAATGTGACGCACCTGCGGGTGTCTGAGGTGACTTCAGTAAGCAAATCTGTCCAAACTGACCTGCTGCTTGTTGAACCACATTTTCTTGTTTTCTATTAGTCATTGTTTCAGTCAAAGATGTTTTGTGTAGCTTGGAATTTTTCAAGGCATGATCCTTGACAGAACTGGACTGACTCCTGAAGTTATCTGACTGGTAGTGTGACATTACTGTTTAACTCTAAGTTGTTTGAGTCAGCGTGAGAAGAAGTAAGAGATTCCTCTTGGAGTGTTTTCACAGAATCTCTCCACTGTTTATCTTTCTATCTAATCCTCCCAAGGCCAAATCAAACTGGTCTTTTTCCTCCAACCAAAAACTTTCGCCCACTGTCCGCCGAGTCCAGCATTTAGCATGAAAGCGCTCCCTTCTCTTCTCTGTCCTTCTGAGAATGATTGGTCAGTACACACCCTCCCAGCTGCCCTTCCCTGATTCCCTCTCTCCCTCTTCCTACTTAAATACTTTAAGCATAAAGAGAGAGAAAGAAGGAGGGGGAGGGAGAGGGGGGATGGGAGATCCATGGGGGAGGGGAGCTGAGTGCTCACTCTGTTGTCACTGGCCAGAGAGAGAAAGGGAGAGAAGGAGAGAGGGAGGGAAAGAGCAGAGAGTTGTGTGTCCCATATGTGGAAAAAAGGCATAGCAGTGCACACACGGGTCTGGTCTGCTCCGGGGATTATCCTAGTGCTTTCAGATCTGATGGACATGCAGGCATGAATAGGTAAGGCCGCTTGTCTTCTCTGCATCTATGTGTGGAGCTGCTGTCATAGCCAGCTGCTCTCCCTGCTGTTTGACTTGGCTCTGCTGAAGTTGGAGAACTGAGCGTGTTCAAGCAGCTCTCTCCTTTTTTTTTGCCCACTGACCATGAGACATTTCTACCCACCACCACCACCCCCTATCCTGCAAACACAGCCTTCCTCCTGCACAAGCTCTGTTTGTTTTAAGTGTAAACTGTGGTTTGCTGCTGTGGAGCGGATTGTTATTCTGAGCTGAGTGTTAAAAGTTGGCTGTCAGGTAAAGCAGAGGGGGTTGCAGCCTGATGGGGCTGTTTGTGAAGCCTGTTGGTGTACAGAGACAGCCGTGGGGTCATTGCGTAATGACTCCTTCATGTGAATGGATCATCAGTGAATGCAATTTTTTTAGCTGGTCTCTGTTATCATAACACTATTGCCGTATTAAATAATATACTGCTGTGTGTTCGTACATTAGAATAGATAGAGTTCATGCTATTGGAAATGTTAAACATTTTTTTCACAGATTGGTGAACAGTTTTAATAATCTGTCAGTTGTTTTGTGTACACCTGTATTTTATTTTTGAAAAAGTATTTATGTCTACATTAGTTAGAAAAAAACAAGTCACTTGAAGTATTTCAGATCAGAATCTAAAGTGAGCAATGATATTGTCTTTAATGTCTTTGTGATTAAAATGAGACTTATACAAATTCAAACCATTGTATATTCTGACTGTGTCATTTTCTGTATTATATGTTGTCTTATCTTTAAAATAGAGTAGGATTTGCAATTAAAAGTAATACATTTTGTCTGCATTTTGCTCATAGAGCTCCAAAAGTATTATGTGTCCTTAGAATGCAGTCTTTATTGCCTCAGTGCACAGAGCAATGGTATGCATGAGTCTTTTTGTGAAGCAGATTTAGAAAACCCTCTTTAGAGGCTGGACACAGCTTCACAATCAGCTTAATGCCTGCCTGTAATGAATGGCCTTGTGTGTGCGACTGTGTGTACGTGAATTCTGTTTTTTGTTACACCGCTCGGGCTCTCAGGTTGGACCGTAACTCTATCACACTCTGGTTCAGTTCGGCTCCGGCTTGTGAGTGTTTGTCCAAACATTGTGCAGCAGCCAGTAGCTGCCTCATCTCTTTCTTGTTCTTTCTCTCTCTTTTTTCCCTCTCAGGGTTGTTCTGTTGTCAGTGCAAGCTCATGTCAGTGATGGACTACAGCCGGACCGGCGCTAACCTTAGCTGGCATTCATGAAACAGCTTTCCTCCTCACTGAGACCAGCTCCACAGAATGCTGAGTCCTATTGTCCCTTATAGTGAGTAGGACACTCTTTCTCTCTCTCTCTCTCTCTCTCTCTCTCTCTCTACCCTACACACCAGAGAGCTTCACTTGACATAGTTGGACTTTGCCTGAATCAATGAACCCGTGCTACAAAAATAAGCAGGAGTGGACACAGTGTTGTAAAGTTTGCAAACAGAATGAAAGTAAAGGTAACTGAAAGTCGGCCTCAGTGCCAAAACTTGACTTTTCCTTGACGTGCACTGTGGAAATGCTAAACCCTGAGCTCTGGCCCTGTTTGAATGTTTTATCAGCAGGCGGTGGAAACAGCTGTGGGGCAGAAGTGGAACAGAGGGATGATGGTTTAAGCTGCAGAAACTCCTTAGCTAGGCAAATGCAATTTTACCAGTACAGCAGTGCAGAGCTTACCACCACACATGCTGCCTCCCCCCTTTTTCTCCTCTTCTTTCTACAATGCTGACCTAATAACTGACGTGTCCAGTGTTGGCCTCCCCCATGTGCACCCGCACACCAGGTTTCATTGGAGTCCAGTGCTTTGGCTCTCCAAAACAGCATTGTTTGGCGGCCAGCATGGGGCTGCCTCCGTGGCCTCGTCCTCAAGAGCCCCCTTTTTTCCCAGCTCCTTAACTCGCCTCAAAGGGCCATTATTGTCATGACAGTTACAAGAATAGTGAGAGAAATCAAACAGAGTGGTTGATTTAAAAGGTATTACTCCAAAAATGATAACAAAGACTGAACTTTGTTCTGTTAGCGTTTAAAAACGAGCTGCGGCCACACTGTAGAGGAGTGTGTGTGAATTTGAGTGTAAGCAAATGTTTGACAGTTACTATCAGTGTTTGTTTGCTTCTCTGTAAATTTTACCCTTGAGATAGCTGACCTCTTGAGCTGCTTTGAAACGTAATCTCTCAGTAGACTGATTTATTATAAGCACTCCTAAATGTTTTGTCTATTAAAGTATGTTTATTAGTTATTATGAGTTATTCAGATAGCATGTGTCCCATCAGCTCCCTGTGCCCTGCTGGTCCACACTGACTGAATAAATGCAGTGCTGCTGGAGTGAACAGATTGTCTAAGAATGTCACAAACCAATGGTGGAATAGTTAGCATGCCTTCAGAGGCAATTCACTGCTGGTTAACAGGAATCTTCGAGCATACTACGCACAAGGTTTTGTGAGTGATTTTCTTTCAGAACGATTATTTTTGGTCTTTTCTGTTCAACAGCTTGCTGCTTTTTGTATGCATTGTAATACTGTTTTGCCAGATTTCTGCAGTGTTGAGATAATTACAAAACAGCCTCCTGGTGTCTATTTATAGACAGAAGGATCATATGAGCACACACAGCAGTGTTAGGTAGTCACACTGTTTACTCTCAGACCGGTAACACATAAACTCACCCTTCAGCTCCCTGGTGACACTGCAGCTCAGTGTCTTTTAGCTAAAGACTGTAGTCATGATTCTGCTGAGTGCTGTTCAACTGCGAAGGACTTTGCTGAACATGTGAAGACTCTCACCTCCATGTTGGAATCACCTTTGTGGGAATGTGGAGCATTCCTGCTTCCTGGTGCTACTTCTGACTCCTACTGCAGGTATTTCTGTTCCTGCACATGAGCAACATGCTTATTATTTTAGTTTTTATTAGGAATGGTCTTGCATTTCTGACCTCAGTGAACGGAGTGAGTGTGTCACCCCTGATCGTCATCGCTGGTCTGTCCAGAGTACCTCAAGCAGCTATGGCTGGACCTGAGGAGAAACCTGAGAGAGATTCCAGGGGCCATAGATACTCCTGGAGGGATTTGGTGCAAAAATCTGTAATCTGCACTTCAAACAAACTCTTAAATCAGTCCCAGGCCGCCAACCCAGGAGTGCCCTAACTCTTGTTGCTGGGGGCCCCCGCTGGTGGAGCGATACCTTTTCTTTTAAAACAGCACACATGGACACACACACAGAGAATGACTACACACAAGAGTCCAGTCTGGCAGTTTTTATAGCTCTCCTCTGATTGACCCCACTCCTTTCTCTCTCCGGCTCTGTTTTTATGTTTTTTTTTCCTCGAGTGTCTCTGTGAATGACTTTCAGGGAAAAAAGAAGATGTAGATCTCATCCCGTGGCCCCTGAAGGAGCTGGCCAGAGGGCCGTGCCAACATCTATCCCTTTTGTAGACAGAGCGACATGAGTGTTGCAGTGGAGGGTCCTGTGAGATCTTTGAGTAAACACACAGCCCTCCAAACTGTGTGTGAATAAGAGCAAGGATCATTAGTGTGGAGGGGAATGGGCTCTAATTAGCCTCCAGTGTGTGTGTGTGTTGTGTGCATTTTTGCATGTATCCACAAGAATAGAAGTTTAGGGACCCAGTTCCCTGTGAATCCACGGGCCTAGTGCTCTATCTCTCAAGTGGCTTATCAGCTCATTAAGAAAACCTCCGCTCCTATTAAGGGTCCAATTAAGAAGCAGGGTGGTGGGGCTCATTTAGACGGCCACACTTCAGCAGATTCCTGAGGCAGCAGAATTCAGAGCTTGACAGTGTCCGCCACCTTTTTTCACACAAACACAGCTAATTAGTAAATGACTGCACTCGAGAATTACTTTAATGCCATTAGGCGTTTGTAGTGTGGAGATCATAAAATGCTGTGCCAGAGTGTAGCTGTTGGATGTATTGAGCTTTCTCTAATTTGTGCGTGTACAAACAGAAAAACAACAAATCCCAGAGCTGTCCATGTGCTGAGAGCACAAGCTGGAAGCGCAGAGAGTCCGGGGGATTTGGACAGAAAGGAGGGGGGGATGCAACATGCTCGCAGGGAGTGAGGAGGGTGAAAATGGTGGCGGAAAGCGGAGGAACGGGGATAGAAGGAGATTGGACGAAAAAGATGGAGCCAAAGAGCGAGAGATTGGTTGGGCGAGACAGATGGAAGGGGTGATTGGTCATCACAGATCCTTAGGACAGCTGTTCTTTGATATATTAGTGGACACAATAACCTAAAGCCAGCCTGCAGTCACAGAAAATAGGGACCCAGTTTTTCTTGAAGGTGTGTGTGTGTTTGCGTGTGGCGGGGGGGTGTTGAACAGGCTTCTGCCATTTGTGGACGTGCGTTAGCAAGCTCGGGGGATGGGGGGAGTTGTTTCTAAAATTACGAGCATGAAGTGACTCATCCAGCAATTATTCCCGAGGCTTTCTACTTTTGGAGAGTGCTGAGAAAAGTGCTGTAAAATGAGCACACGCTCAGATGGGACTTTGCCTTTTGCTGCACTGTCATTAACCATTCTGAGCATGTTTTGTCAATTAATCAATGTTTAACAAATGTTGTCAAGTAGTTTGGCTGCTCTTCTTCTCTATCCACTCTGCAATATATCAAGTTGTGAACATGGTGGCTATTTGTCTACTATTTGAATCGGATAGTATTGGCTTTGAATCTTATATGTCATTCCAATTTTTTAATAAAACGAAAAAGACTTAAATTCTAATTTTATTTTCAAAACAGTACAACGTTGTCATGTTCAACAACATAAGCTCCGCACACTGACAAAACTTCTTCTGACAGCTGGCCTGGGACATTCCCAGAGGAGGATGAAACAAAAAATAGAGCAAGTCAAACTGCCATTCCTTAAACTTGAAGTAAAGACAGCTCCATCTGCAAAAAAGACTGAAGTTCTAAAAACAGACACACACACACAGAAGATGTCCCTCAATGCCACTGCGGGAGTTGGGTTCGTTTCTCCTGGGACTTTGTGTTTAAAAAGAGCTGCTTCTGCTCGAGCTCTGGGCAGCAGGTGTGAAAACTCCACACCAGAGCTCCTGCACTCTTCTGTTATTACATCTTTTTAGGGCAATGAAAGAGAGCGTATGAGCCAGAGTCAGCAGGAGGCGGAGTGGGACTGCGGGATTGGGTTTCCTGTGAGTGATAGCAGGCCTGTGACTAATGCATAGATTTATAATATTCTTTCTTTTATGACATCCAATTTTGGAGGACAAATATATGATGATTCCTGTTGTCCAACGTGCACGTTATTCCTATCTCCAGGCAGTTTAAGGGCTGACCTTGTTCTTCTTTTAGGCAACACCTTACTCAATTTTCATTAAGTTTCTTTTGGGTAAAAAAATACTGCATAGTTTGAATTATATGAATGAAATAAAAGGTATATTTTTCTCCAAAAAAATAATTTCCACTAAGTGCAAGCTGTGCGAGAGCTGATAAAATGTTTGCTTGATCTCAAAATGAAAAAAAGGCCTCAAGACAATTTTGTCCTGTCTTCTCCAACCATGTTGTAAAACGCGGTCTGCCTCTCAGATTGGTACTTTTACGACTGACTGGTTGTATGCTGCGGCATACAGCCCAGAAAGAATGTCCTGTTTGATATTAGTATCATAAATCACAGTGAACCTGAGAACAAAGAACACCAAGTATGTGATCAGCTGCATCTTTTTATTTTGTTTGAAGCAGTTGATTGTATATGTTCACCTTAAATGAACAGTGCTTTTAAAAGATTCCTGAAAAAGGATTAATTGCTCCCTATAGTTATGGCCATCAAGCTGTAGAGTCATCCAGTAGCTTCTGATCAGTTTCTGCTTGCTGCATTTAAAACAATAGGATCAATTTTGTGACTTATCGGCATAAAAATTTGGTTTGTCACACCTTCGGTTCACTTCTGTCTGTCATTCCTAACCCTTTCCAAGCTTCAGTTCTGCCATATTTGGTAAAAGGTTGATATTTTACAAAGCATATTTTGTTTCACACAAGCCAAACAGAGGTTGCGTTAGTGTTTTATCTTTGTACAGTTACATGCTTCTTTGGCTGTGTAAATGCCTTGATTGCCTGCTCAGAAGCTCATCAGCAGTGGATCAATCCCTGCTCCCTCATTCTGCCTCAATATTTTTACACTTCACACTGAAGCATAATGAAGATGCATCATTAGATAATGTTTAAAAAGAGCTTCTGTGTCTGCATGTCCCCGCAGCATTTTTCTCTAAAGTGTCTGCTCCTGAGATGATGCTTAAATCAATTCTCTGAAAAGCTGTCTAAACAGCTAGAGCAACATTTTTGACCCTGCAGTTTTTGTTGGTTTTTTGAATTTTAATTAAATCTATGCTTCTTTGAGTTAAGATGTTTTGCTACATATTTCTCCTCCATATGGACTAATGAGTCTGACCCTTTTACTGTCATACAAAGATTCAGAGGAAAAGCTTTGGCTCAGTATTTTCTCAGCACAATACATCAATTTAATGATGTATATTTTTTTAAATTTGCCAGTAATTCCAAACATTTTTTCTTTTTATAAGTTTGTGAACTTCCTGATTATCCTAAGCTTAGATGCTGTAAAAAAAACCCAACAAACATCTGTACACATCTTGATTTAAAACTCTTTTTTTACATATTGGTTGTATAGAGGTGTATGATGGAGTAGAGATTTTGGTAGGCTTTTCTAACCAGTGGATGGAGGTGGAGCTTAACTCTGAAAAGAACCTGACTGGATTGATCCATAGGGCTCATGTTTACAAGCGAGCCCTTCACAATCGGCACGGTTTAATAGCACACGGTCCCAGAAGGCTTGTTGCATCCGTGTACGTTTTGTTTCTCGAGGCAGGGGAAACAAAAGTGCCAGGAAGAGAAAAGGAGAAAGCAACCTCAGGGGAGCTATGAAACACCACTGGAGCCCTCCATCTCAGGACTTCCTGCCAAGATAACATTTCACCTCATCCATTGATATTTTTATAGGAAACCACAACACTGTCCAGGATAATACCAGCATTTATGGAGCAAAAACTGCTTTGGTTTTACCCATTAAACAAGAGATTCTGTAACTTTTTATGTAGCAGATCAAAGCATTTTAGTGCTGAATTTACAATTGCGCCAACACACTCCACCCTAAGACATAAATGGACAAAATGTTAAATCAGAACCTCTTTAAAGCAAAGCTACTGCAGAGAGCTGGACCACTGTCTTCCTCATGCACTCCTGCACTAGGATGCAACTCACACAGGTCCCTCAATAAATCCCAGGCTGACACAAAAGCTGTCAGTGGACTGCTGCTGAATAGATTAATAAGATTTCCATAATTAGACAGGCCCCTGACAATAGGATCCCTTCGGCTTTGTCTCAGGGCCAACTGGATTGTCCGATCCACGCATGTCGGCTGGATGGGTGTCCACTACAATGGCCGCACAGACAGTAAGGCGGTCAGCAGAAGAACATCTGTCTCTCCTGGGGCCAAATAAAAAAAAAAACCCTCACACAATAAGTGGGAAGTTTCATGTGCATACACAGAAGGTTCTTATCAACCTCCTCGCAGCAAAGTAAGACCGCAGATATATTTGTGATTGCTACTCATTTCTGTTCACTGCAAATTCAGCATTTAAAAATAATGAAACAAGCCAAATACTTTGCAGATCTATTGTGATAAGATTACAAAACAACTTTTAAGCAAAAGCTTACAAGATAGTTGACTAACAAGGATTTTGGTCTTCAGATAATACTGTTCTTGTTCATTCTTAATTTATATGTTAGATCTCTAATCCTTCTCTAAAATAGGTAAGACAGATCTGATGAGATTGTAGCAGAAAAAAGAAAAACTTGCACTATTAAAGCTGTGATGTAACAAAAGATTTTTAAACAATCCATTTTGCAATTGAATCACAAAATTAACAAAGGATTACATTTTCATTTCTGGTCCAGAATAATAAATAATCTTGGGCCATAATGAAGCATATGAGGTAGATCTAATGGTTTTACTTCTATCAACTGCATGTCCACGTTGTCCTGATTTCCTACTTCTAATCTTAGCTTTCTTACCATCCCTCCAATGAATTAATCTACATGATGGCTCTGGTTTAGGCAGACGTGTAGATTAGAGCTTGCACAGTTTATTGTGGAGTGTTACTGCTCCAAAAACCACAATCCAGCAGAAGGCAATATGTAATTACATGGAAAGGGCAAAACTCTGCTGCAGTGCTGAATGGTGCTTTATCACTCATTTACATCTCTTTAAACATGCACAGAATAATAAAAAAAGCTTTATAGAAATTAATAATCGCCAGTTTTAACAGGGAATTTGCTCTTTAGGTATACACAGCTGGTTGTTGCACTGGTCTGGGGAGAAGTGTACCACTCTGTATTAGACCTACTCTGATGATGGAGTGGACAGCAGTTAGCCCGCCTCACTGAGTCCTATAATGTCTGCTACAGTCCACTTAGAAAGGACGGAGCGCCTGCTGTCCACTCATTCCCCTCCCTTCTTCCATCTCTGCCTTCTTCCATCCCTCCCTCCCTGCTGCAGGTTTTATGAGCTCCCCTGGGCTCTCATCCATCTCTGTCACACACAGGCCCCATTATTGGGGCTGCTCACAAACTGGTTGGGCTGCAGATGGGAAGGGCCTGCAGGACATGTATGGTTTCTGCAGCCTGGACAAAGACCACAAAACAAAAATGTGGTCATCAGGGTGTGGATGAGTTAATGTCTTCTGTGTGTTTGTAAAAAAAAAAAAAAAAAGATAGTGTGAGAATATCACAGTTTGCTGCAGTGTGGGCTTTCTGAAGCTTTGTGAAGTACTTGAACTGGTTTGGCCATTGGCAACTTAAGGCAGTCCATTTGAATATGAAGGACATGATAATCCAATGGCCATCTGGCCTGCTGGTCTCATCTGACTGAATAAACAACAGGCGTAATCTGAAAACACACATGGAGAGGTTTGGAAAGACAGAGGTCAAAGTTTAGGAGTGAGCTAGAGAGCAGGTTAGGAGAAGCAGAATCTCAGGGCTGTGGAGATTGAGGTTTGATTTAAATGGCAATAAGAATCCTGGCTCCTCACCTACAGACAGCCATGAATAATGAATCATCAGGAGTCTGCTGAAGGAGAGGCAGAGAGCGCGGCAATGATGGCTTTTGCTATAATCCTTTTTCTTTTTTCTTTTTTTTTACCTTCCTGGTTCTGGCTGGAGTAGCTCTCACCTCGGGGTAAATTGTGACAGTTCAATAATGCCAAGCTATGTGTGGAATGTCAAGCTAATGCCTTAGCAAGAGGCAGCACTACCTTTCATGAAACAGATGACTCTATAAATATAATATAGTGATATAGAAATATTGACACATGAAATATGCATTTAAACAATAGAAAGTGTCTTCAACTGGAAAGTAAGACCTTTGCACATAGAGAACTGGATAAAAAACGGATTTTTAAAAACTTTTTTATTTTTATTTAATTATTTTTGGGGCTGTTTTTCATCCCAAATCACCCCAATACTGAGGTCAGCCAGAGGAACAGACATTCCACCTTCCCAATGTTCCATACAAGACCTTGCAGAGGAATAGCACAATATGCTGCATTTCCAGTACACCCGCCTCTTTCTGTCCCACTCTCTCTGCACACACCCTCCTTTACTTCCCCCTCCCCTCCCTTCTTGTGTCCAGCAAGCCACTGGGCGTTTGGAGCTCTGGCGTATGGTGGGTGGTAGGAGGGGGTGCAGGGCGGAGAGAGCAGGCATTCAGAGCAACTTGCACAAGGAGATAACAATAGCTCCTCTGGGAGACCTGCAGATGTTACTATTAGAGGGAAAATTAGACGGATTTAATCTCCATGCTAACATAAGATGAAAAACTACAAAAAAAAAAATGCGTGCATCTTACTGATGTACTTTCACTCTTTTTTTTTCCTGCAGCTTCTCCACTTCTCTCCAATTCCCCAGTACCTTCCTTTTCCTCTTTGGGAAATTTGACCCTCTTGTGTTGCCATACATGGCTGAAAAATGATCTACTGAGCTACAATATTGTGCAAAAGTTTTAACCATTCCGAATTTCCTATGTTTTTCTTTGGAATTTGGACAATTTTTTACTCATTTTCTGTGCAGGTCTTGTGCTTGACCATGACAGTATGCTGTGCAGTTTGTATATAAAAATATTAAGAAAGGGCACAAGAGGAGGACACAAGAAGAAGAGTCAGGCCTAAAAAGCTGCCTACAGTAGATGGACACTGTTGTATATGAAAGCTGTGTCTTAAACAAAAACTTGCTGGTGCTAAAATACTATTTTGTGTCAAATTGTGTTATCTTTGGTATTTTTCATAGATTAAACTAAAAAATGAGAACAGATTTTGTCTTTGAAACAGACTGCTAGTAAAAAAAGGGCCTAAAGATCCAAATTAAAAATTGGTTTATACAACACTGGCTTCTCTTGTGAGTTTAGAAGCCTTTTTGTACATGAATGTTTCACAGGTCAGAGTTAAGTGGTTTAACAAACAACACCTATTTCTCTAAAATGATCCAGTACTAGACAGAAAATGAGTGAAGAAGCAACAAATGTACAAAGAAAAACTTTAAAGACATTGATCGAGTCATGTTTAAAAGATTACAAGGAAGTTGGACTTCTTGGAAGCAAAATCTAAAGAAAAGAGGAATGACTTGAGACTTTTGCACAGAACAGTATTTTAAGATAAGCATAGGCTTTTTCTTTTGGTTGAAAAGCACCATGTGGATTGTAAAAATGGATTTAAATTTCACGCTGTAAGCACTCAATAAAGAAAAATATAGTATTTATCTAAAAATAGGTTATCTGGTTGGAAAGATGAGATTTTAGTACTTCAGGTCTTGTAGAACCTGTCACATATGCCAAAGGTTAATATTAAAATTGAAAAATCCATTTTACTTTAAAAAACTTTAAAAAAGATGAAGCAATGTAATTTATCAACATATTACTTATAATAAAACCTTAAAACTCAGAATGCTACTTATAATTATGAAAAAATTAAGTAAGATTTACATAAAATATCCATTAATGCAAAAAAGTGTTGAAAGGAATAAATAAAATTTTTCATATGACTTGTAGAAATAAACCAAACTATTTCAGGAAATTCACAAGTGAATTTTTCTCATGGCCACAATTCTACACAGATTAAAGATTGTCTTCATAGTAAAAAATAATTTGATTTGTCTGTGTGTTTCTATTCTCAGGCCTGTTAAAGATGCACTGGAACCCAGAGCATGCCCAGTCTCTCAGCCAGTGGCCTGAGCAGCACCTGGACGTGTCCTCCACCACCTCCTCTCCTGCCCATAAGTCAGAATTTTATTCTGGTCACAGCCGCAGCTCAAGCTCCAGCTACGCCTGGGCCAACGATGACATCTCTGCCCTCACAGCCTCGAACCTGTTAAAGCGCTACGCTGAGAAGTACGCTGGCGTGCTGGACTCACCATATGACCGGCCTCCTACTGTGGCTACCTACCCAGAGCCTGGGGGCTTTGGGGGCCCTAATGGTCAGAAGACAGAGCTGGAGCCTTGGCCACTGACGCACAACACTGACACCTCCTATCCCTTGGTTCCGCCTGGATGTCATGAGAACCTTTCAAGCTCCAAGACTGTAGCCACACCGACTGGCCCTCCTGGGGTTGGCAGCATTTCAGCAGTGAACAGTAATCTCTCAGACTCTGCCTACAGTGGCAGCAGCTCTTGCAGTGGCTCCAGTGAGTATCCCTCTAGCTACAATGGCACCTATCTCTCCTCAGGGTTCTGTCCGCAGCCCAGCGCAGCACTTCCCCCCGCCTCCCTCCACACTCTCCAGTCAACGCCCACTTTGGTACCCAGTTACAGCCCAAACACACCAGTTTATAACTACCAACCCAGTGCATACCCTCCACAGACCAGTCTGGCTCCAAGCTACAGTCACCCCTCTACAACGTACCTCCCCTCAGGTCTGCCAGCCCCTACCCCTGTTCCCTCAAGGCCCACAGTGGTAGGAGGCACTTACAGTTACCAGAGCTCCAACCTTGGGGCATCCGAGTCTGGAGGGACGTTAAAAAGAAAGGCATTTGAGATGAGCGTAGAGGAAGATGACAGCGGGGACAGGTCTCGCTACAGAAAATATAAATATGACCCCTTAAAGGGTGGAGGAACTTCTCCCTACAATGTGAACGACAAAACAGAGTGTCGTGGAAATGGCTTCAGCAGTTCAGGCAGCATAGATCCTCTAAACTTCAAGTCTAGTAAGCCCTCTTCTCAGCCCCTGGTGTCCCCTGAGTTTGGGGCAGGAGGGGAGTACAGCCCTCCAGCAGGCATAACAGGGGACAGTGGGGTGACGGAGCAGGGCTTCACCCAGCAGCAACACCGCTCTCAGGCACTCAAACCCCTTCCTTTATGTACTCCAACTGTTGAGACGATGAAGAGCCCAGACCCCCGACTCTTGGAGCTCATCAATGGAGAGCTATTAGACTGCAGCCCCACGCTGCTCTGGAGTGAACTATTTGGGCTCACCCCTGTTAAAGCTGCACTGGAGGAGGACCTAATTTGGCCCGTTTTGAGGCCCAGTCCAGTGGTGCGGCCACCAAGAACCGTCCTGCTGTTTGGCCCTACGGGAGGGGGTAAGACAACGCTGGCTCGGTCATTGGCTTCACAGTTGGGGGCATCATTTTACTGTGTCAGTGGAGCAATGCTGGCCACCAAAGGGAAGCTGGATGCAGAACATATTCTGGGTTCTCTGCTGCAGGTAGCAGAGGCACGGCAACCCTCAGTGGTGCTGCTTAGTCAGGTGGAGGCTATGGAGGAGGACGGGCTGAGGCAGATCCTGCTGACTACCCTGGAGAAAGCTCAGATGGGGACCACAGGTCTGGTCATTCTTGTATGTGCTACTGGAAGGCCGGATCTACTGCAAGATGCGGTACATCGGAGCTTCACCAAGAAATATTATGTTAGTCTACCAGATGTGGGAATCCGCCAGCAGGTGCTGCTGCAGGCCCTGACGCCCCGAGGCTGCAGCCTGAATGAGAGGGAGCTGAACGCTGTGCTGCAGCGCACAGACGGCTTCTCGGTGTGGGAGCTGCTGCAGCTCAGTCAGCAGGCACTTTCCTCAGCGTCCTCCCCAGCTGGAGTCATGCACAGCCTTGCCACATCCCCCAAACCACCAGACTTCACGGATTTTGAGAATGCCTTCTGCAAGGTGCGGCCACACACCACCACAAAAGAACTAGACACTTGTTTAGAGTGGAGCAAGATGTATAGCCACTGAGACAGCAGCCAGTCATTGTGCTCGGACTGCTGGGTTGTTTTGGCTTAGAGAGCCGTGGGAATGTTTTGTTGTTGTTTTTAAAATTACAGATTATGCAGCCAAAAGAGCCAGAAGAGCTAAACGACAGGAGAGCGCTGACAGAGTTCTTCCGCTGGCAGGAGCATGCCATAATGTACTGTTTTGTTTCGCCCACATAATTTTATTATTCCCAAAGAAAAGAAAGGTGACTGGGGTAGTGTTATTAGTCATTAGGCCAATGGGAAAAGCAGAAACCTATATGGATACGCTTCAAGATCCTGATTAGCCTTGGTCCAGCACAAAATCAGTTATTTGTTGCTAGATGATAAGGTCCAAGGTTATGGATAATCAGGGTCTGGAAATATCCCCCCACCCCCCTTTGGCTGCTGCTCTCAGGTTCCTATTTATTACCAGTCCTCTTTCATGTTATCCTAATGTCAGTGTATTCATTGGATCGTAATCATTCGGCACAAAGGGCTTGGGATCAGCAACACTTCAGCAATTTTTGACCAAAAACTTGTCAAACCAAATACATAACAAGACGCACTGTTATTTCCTCCCCCCCGAAACGGACTGGTTCTATAAAAATCACAGCATGTTGATATTTTACAATACCTTCTTACCAAACTATGACACAACAGCTGCTTGCCCCTATCAGAAAACACAATATTTAAACCTGCACCAGTTGTTTAAGTGAAATAATTGTGTTGTTTGGTTGCAGAACTACTTTTGAATCTTTATTTAATGGCACTGTGCTCACTCTTAATGCAGCACAATTAACCGATAATCTACTTTATGATCCACATTCCACATCAACTGCAGTTTTCTTGAAAATCCTATTTAAAGATGAAAACCTGTGCATCCAGCTTCTCCCACATCATGCTTGTTTTCCTATCTCCGTTTCTATTTTTTTTTTAATATTATGTAATATTATTTGAAATGCTCAGGAAGAATTTCTTTACCTCAGAACTAAGAAAAAAAGAATGTATGTAATCTTAGGGTCTTAGAAGAGAGCGGTGTGGAGTGAAATAAAGGAGAACCTGACAGTCTGCAGCTGGGCTCATACCTCGGGAGAGAAACTTGAATATGCTACAAAGAGTAACAATGAATGTAATTCAGGTATTTTCAAAGGATATTTGATGCCATAAATCCATGTATTATTATATATGAATATATAAATGTTTTTTTTTTTTTCCAGTTCTTTTATTCTTTGTTTTTCTTGTAGTTTATGGTGAAGTGACGATTGTCATCAAGAAATGCGATGTAGAATACAGAAAATAATGCTTCTTTTGTTGGACAAACTGCTTGCAAATCCTGTGTTATTTAGTGTTTCACACATCCTGTAAGCGCACGTCTGCTTGATGCAAAATATAATTAGCAAATGAAGTAAAATCAACAACTGCACATATGGGCACAAAATAGGCTTTTAAAAGACAACAAGACTGGCCAAAACAAACAGTATAAGGAAGTTGTTACATGTGGCTTTTAATACTTCTCAAAGTCTAAATGTTATGGATTAAGCCAACATGTTGACGATCCAAGAATCTTTTCTTTTTCTTTTCTTTTTGCAGCACTTTCTCAGTTTAGTTTGACCAAACTGGGAAAAAATAATTTGCTGATCTGCAGGCAAAATGATCGTATGTGCTACTTTTATCAGGGATCTACAGATGTATTCACAGAACGATGTAATATTTCCCATCATCCTCCCTTCCCTCCTGTTTCTCCCTTCTTCCCACCCTCATTATTCTTTTTTCTCTTTTCCCCCAAATGCAATCTCATTTGACTGGATTGCCCCGTGGCCACAAGCCCCAGTGACCATGTGGCGTTGTATCTTCTCCCCACCTCCCCTTCCTCCCCCTTCCCTTATACCAATTTCTCCGGAGTGGAAGTGGGGCTGATTGATGTCCGGCAGTCCTATATCAGAGTGCAGCCTTCCTTCAGCAGCTGGTTGCTTCAGTCATGGCGTACAGCCGGATCAATCAGAGTGGCCCTCCCTGTGCATACTGATCACTGTTTCTGAAACTGAAAACACTTTTACAAATCACACCCCGACCTCAAGCAGGAAGCATCAGACAAAGATGATTTTCCACTTGTAATTACAGGAAAATAAAAAAGAATAATGCAACATTTTCATGCTTTTAACATTTTATATACTGACAGTTTGTCCAACAAAACAAGATTTTTTTTTGTACGTTTTGATCTGCAGTAGCTTCGTTCTTGGTTATTGTACATTTTCTGTAACCATTTCTACCTCATTTTTTGCAGCATATTGTACATGAAAGTATTTATTTCATGTCGTTTTCGATGTCTGTTTTAAAAATGATAATAATGTTCTTGAACTGTAATAGTCTACCTCAGAAAAGACTGTATTTTAAGAGAAGAGTATCACACAATATTAAACAGAATTTGTCAATATTGAATTGCGACTTGTTGTTTTTTCCTGTTTTTTTTTTTTTTTTTTTAGTTTTGTGCAGTCAAACAGCTACAATTGATCAAAGTAGCTGCTACCTCTGACCTTCTGTTTAATCTGGTGTTGAAACTCACCAGATTACATGACATTATGTTTCTATTTTACCCCAACAACAACTTGACCTGTCTTCAGAGTCAGCGGATGAAATCAGACAGAAAAAGGAAACATATGTAAAGAGTTTGGAGGTTAAAGTGGACTGATGTTACACTTAAAAATAATATATTTTGCAGTTCAGATTGTATATGTCAATGTTGGCTGAAAAATGACAAAAAAGCTAAAGTTTGCTGGAGAGGAAGACAAAAAGTAAAGACGGAAAATACGGTTTTGTGCATCTGTGTGCAAATAATTCTGCCAGCCTGCATGTACGTGTGTGTGTTTGTGTGTTTGTGTGTGTTGTAGCTCCCAGACCAGCAGCACCAGCTCACCCCTGAGGCTGCAGGCCCAGCACCAGAGCACAGAGGTCCTTCATCCCTGTCACTGTCTGTAAACAACTGCTCAACCCAGCTGCTATTTCTGGTCTTTCCTGACATCTTTCAAAGACTCAAAGAGTTGTGAAGTAAATCTGAGCAAAGAAGTGAAAGTTTAAGCTGAGCAGCTCCTCAGTTTATAAGGAGATGAGTGACTGAGTCACGGTAGAATAACGGTGCTGCCGGTGGTAATGACAGGAGGAATTAATTATCTAATAATGATGCATAGCTCCGTTAAAAGCACAACCTTTCGCAGCAGCTGCCCTTCATCCTCCGGTGAAGGATAATCATTTCTGCAGTTGTTTCAAAATTATTTCCTACATCTTGCTGCTTTTATTAACCAAATCAGCAGAACAGAACAAATTTATTTTGGCAGAAAAGTGACAAAGACGTATTATCACTAGACCATCTTTGCAGGTGTTTAACATATCAGTCTTATGATAATGTGACAACCAAAATGTTAATAAATTTAATTAATCTATAGTTACATTTAAAATTATAAAGATTTTGCATAAAGCATTATGGTTTTATGGGGGTTTCTGATAACAAAATGGTGTGGTTTACTCTCCGTGCATTAAATGAAAGGAAAACCACTTTGTCCTTTTTGTCCTAAAGTGAGTTCTGTCCTCCAGGAAGTCAATCATTTTCCTCTCCCTGCTGATTGGAGGTAATTAGGTGAGCAGAGTTTGTAATTGGATAATAAAAGATGCTAATGAGTTGCTGTCCTATTTACTCAAACTGTGGCACTGAATAGCAGCCGCTCAGTCACACTTTTCCCTCTGTGGCTGCAATAAGAAGGTGACATTAAAACTACACTTTGTAGTAATCAAACTAGACCAAAAAATGCATTTATGGTTGAATTATAATTACAAAGGTTTATTTTTTTTGTCTTATCAAGGTTTTTATTTAATCTGATTTGTTTATTTACGTTCAGAGACAAAAAGTTTTGAAAGTTATTTACGGTCACAACCTTCATTAAGAGAAAAGTCCCTCGCTGAATTCCCAGAGGACGCAGTGCTCCTCGCTACCTTGGGCCTTCCATTGTGCGGTCCTTGATACTGACAAGGTTGACATCAGAGGAGAGCTCTGACACTGGGTGAGTTAGGACTGCCAGCTGTTAGCAATCAAGTCTATTTTGAAGTCAGGGACACACAGACCCCCAGGGCCAAAGCAGCAACCAGTCCAGCCCCTCACCCTCCCCTAAACTCAGCCTGCAACCTCCAAGCCCCTTGGTCCCACAGATAGCAGGCACATCTGTATTGGTTCCAGATGTTGGGAGCCTTCAGAGAGAGGGTTCTTTTACCTTAGAGAACCCCGAAAGTGGTGACACAAGTTTGCCCTAAGAATAACAACCACATAAAGATGGAACATGTTTTAGCACCAAATCTGACATCAATAAACAGCTAAAAGCACAGAATTTATGTTAAAAATGATAAAATGTTTATTGTGATTGATTTTAAGTTGTAAGCAAACATTGCACCTTTAATTTGAGAGGGTTTAGATATTCTACAAGTCATTTTAGAATTAAAGGCCTTGAAGGAATTTATATTGCCTGCTGCCTTTCATACAAGAGTTTTAGACTAAAATCAATTTATACAAAGCTATAACCATTTTGGTCAAACCTTAAAATTAGGGTTATGTGCCTTTTCATGCAAAACTGTGAGATGTCACGCTCACAGTATCTGCTGCAAATGACATTCAGCTACGACAACACCAAATTGCAGCTCAATATCTGTAAAACTGGATGAGTTTTAGCAATTTTTGTGTTTGCTAATGTCAGTAAGATGGTGGCCATCTTGAATTGGAGTGACTCTGAAATATAAACAGTTGATTATGCTCTTCAAGTTTTATTAAAATTCATCCAGTGGTACATGAGGTATGTTGGTAACACGACAAATAAACACAAAAAAATCATTATTGTCTTTTTGCCTTCGGTGAGAGGCAATAATAGTTGTAAGCATTTAGTGCTGTGATAGAAAAAAACACTTCAGATTGTCTTTAGAGAATAACTTTAGAATCGTTTAACTTGGTTTAATAATGTTGTCACAAATAATCTGATTATAAATGTGTTTGGGGAAAAAAAAAGAGGTGTTCAGAAGAAACAACTAACAGCTAAAAAGTTTCCAGAGAGGTTGAATCATTGTCAGTTTGCAACTTTATTTCACATTAATAATTAGATGTAAGATTTGCCAGAATGAAGAAAAATAAAATGCACAATAGAAACAGNGGGGGGGGCTTCGAGAGCAAATATTAAACCTTTTGCAGCTGCATTGTTTCTACGTTGGTCCATCAAAAACCCTCAGGAAACTAGATCTGACAGGTGGAATGTCCTTGCTGAATGCTTTGGTCTGCCCCCTCTCTCGTGACTAAAATGTGATCACAAAATAAATAAATAGTAAATAGATACATTGGAGAATAAACAGATGGATGTCTAAGAGCAATTAAAACAGTCTTTGGGAGTGAGAGACAGATGTTAACTGAGGCTAATCAAAGAGTGAAATTCTGTTTTTCTAAGTCACTTTTGCTTCACATTGGGGAGTCTGTAGATTATCATGTGTGTTGCTGCTGGGATGGCTCCTAATTTCAAACATCCTCTTAAACATGTTGACGATTTGTCCTTCGTTTCTGTGTCCAATCAAAGAAATGATGGAACAACACAAACAAAAACCAGCGACGAGATGAAACCACATTCAGGTAAAATATTCATGGGTTCATTTCTTTTAATATAAAAGAAAATCAAATTAAGCCCAAGTTCTGCCCTTTAAATTACTGTGACTTACTTTTTTTGAAGACCTCGGGAGGTTTAATAAGTCAAGAATGGATTTAAAAAAAAAACCAACAGCAAAACTAACAAAGAAACAGGATTAACTTTATTACAAATTTTAAAAAAAGAAGCAAATTAAATTTAAACACTCATGAACTCACAGATATTTCCAGTTTCAAACCTTGGACAACACAGCAGTCAAAGCAACATTATTAACACATCAGTGCCCCCTGGTGGCAGCACTGGGTAAAACACTGAGGAGGGGTCTTATGATAATTTCCAGAATTAAATAAAATTTAAAGATGTTTTTTTTTATATGAAATTTCATAACAAGCACTGATAAATGGCTCAGATACTTTAATTGCTGTTTAGATTGTTTGGGCTGTCATATTTTGTATTTTTTTGTTTATTAGCAATGTTTGTTCAACCAGTGACAGTTGTTATTTTGTGGACCAGAACTTGAAAAGTTTGAGAATCCATGTGCTACATACATACATACATATATATATATATATATATATATATATATATATATATATATATATATATATATATACACAAACCAAAATGATAACTTGGTAATGTCCCTGCAGGCAGCAAATGACCCTTAAGCTACTGAAATATCTGTTTTCAGTAGAAAAATGTCCCATATTTCATCCTGTTGTTCATGTCAATGTCTTAATAAACAAGCTGCACATTAAAGATTCCACGTTGGTTGATGCTGCTGTAATTTAAAAGCACGTCACTGGAAAAAGGAATAATAAAAAATAACTACACTATAAAACAGTCCCATTATTGGTGTTACTGTTATATTACCTCAAACTGCATTACAGAACAGTTGCTATAAAACTTAACCATTCTGTGTTATATGCTGTAAAAACACAAGAAAATTATTTACAGTTTAGAAAAGATAAAAAAAAAAACAATAAAACAACAAAAGAAGCAGAAGCGCATAAAAATCTGTAGTCAGTTGCTGCAGATCCCAAAGACAAACAGTATTAAACTTATTTGTCTGTGACTGAAGATGTCAAGATTAATAGATAAATAAATACAGCAGCTACTAAAATTAAAACACAAAAGAAGTAAAATGGGAGGGTTCCTGCACAGTGGAGTTCATTAAATTATTTCTTTCCCCACGGTAACTCTTTTCAGGCCCAATTATTTAAAGGTTGCAAAGTGACATAAAATATAATAATTTACTTCTTGTGCCCTAAAGAACAGATAAAAAACAAAACCCTGATATGCATTTTAGGCCTCTTTTTTATTAAATTCCTCCCTTTGTGCCTGCAGAACCAACTCCATCAGACTGATGCTGCTGACAAAGAACACGTATTCATCCAGAAAACTTCTCGAGAAGTTTGAGCTTCTGAAAACAGCATTTACGGCAGGAAATACTGAAAGAAATTTGAGCCAGATGTAGAAACAACTTGATATTGATTTGAAAACAAGTTGATCCGTTTGATTTCCTTCGAGCAATAATGACTCTGAAACATGACAGGCTTCCTTTTTCACACAACATGCTGCGGGAGAAGCTTTGAAAAATGAAGCCATTTAAAACTTTATCTGCGGACCCTAAAAGATTCCATCATAGCCGAATAATATTTATCAACTTCTGCATTAGAACGAGCATCATTAAATAAGACACTTTATACTCTTACTGATATGTGCCAACCAGGCTCCCACATAGATCACAGTCCAGCAACAAACTGTGAATGTTTGGGCTTTTGTTTATTTATGTTCTTGTTCTTATTTCACAAAATCTTTTTACAACAACTGGTAGAGCGGAGGGAAGATACTCAAGAGTGCATGTTAAGATCGTACTGTTCATGTATTTAGGTTTGGTAGATGAAACCTTGAATACCTCGTTAGCTAATAATTAACTGGAGAAATTGAGTTTTCTGCAAAAGTGCAGGGTGAACACTGAGAGCTGAAGAAGCTGAATCTCAGTTGGCAAAGCCATAGTGCTAGCTAAAAGGAAAAAAGTCCCAAAACACCAGCTAAAGGGAACAAAACATCAGCTAAAAACTAAAAGGAGCAAAAGGCCAGCTAAAAGTAGCAAATGGCAAGTTAAAAGCTAAAGTAGCAACAGGGTAGCTAAAACTGAAAGTAACCAAAAGCTAATTAAAAGTATCAGAATGATAGCTAGCTGAAAGTAGCAGAACTGTAGCTAAAAGCTAAAAGTATCAAAAGAAGACAGAGGCAGAGCAAGTCTGCTGAAGTAGATTTAAAAGAGATCAATATTTTTAAAGGAACTCAAGAAATCTTCATGTATTTCTATTGGGAAAATATTTGTAAATAAAGTTCAACATTTTGAAAAGCATCAAAATGTTCCAAACACTACAATTCAGAGCAACACATCCCCTGAATGAGCTGAAGGTTTGGTGCATGAATGACTAAAATAAAGACTGGGAGGAAGAAACAGGAAAAGGGTGACTGCTGGCTCATCATTCACACAATAAGTAAAAAAAGGGCTTTTACCAAAAAAAAAAAAAAAATCATGAGTAAATGGGTCAGCTAAGTAATGACAGAGGTGAAGTGTAAACAGGCCCAGCTGAGTCCTGAGGAGGAAGAACCACAAACTGTCAGAGGTGACAGTTCCGTTCTGTGAAGCCCACATGATGACCAGGCAGACAGGCAGGCAGACAGGCAGGCAGACAGGCAGGCAGACAGGCAGACAGGCAGGCAGACAGGCAGGCAGACAGGCAGGCAGACAGGCAGGCAGACAGGCAGGCAGACAGGCAGACAGGCAGGCAGACAGGCAGGCAGACAGGCAGAGCGGTTACAGTTAGGAAAACGTCGGACATGATGAAGCCACTGTCTTCAGCAGATATGGTATCATGTGGCTTACTGGAAGTTACGCCATGAGGCTAAATGACTCAACATTTACTCCGCCTACGACTCGTTCTGTGGAAGTCTGCCTCTAAAAACTCAGTTTCTGGGCGGAACAGAGCCAGCCCGCCTCACTTCTTTCCTGTTTACACTCATTAAAGAGCCCCTCCGCTCCTCACCGACAGCCCGGGGGCCTGGGACCAAAGAGCGCCTGGAGACTTCCTTCCTGGGATATTTAATAATAATAATAATAATAATAACGCCCCGCAGAGAACAGGAGACCCTGTCGGCAGTCCGTGGTGTTGTCCCTCAACAGCCGTGATGTTTGTCTCCTTCATGTGTGGGCTTGAACGTGCAGGCAGGAAATAAAGCGCGCGCCTGCGTTTAATGGCACACTGTGCGTAACAGGGAAGTGATCACCTCACCTTCTCTCTGCGGCCCGTCTGAACCGATCGAAGTTGGTTGTTTTTTTTCTCTCTCTCTCTCTCCTTTTTTTTTCTTCCTCGGCTTCACGAAAGACGACATCTGTTGAACTTTGTTGGTTTAGAGGAGCGGCTCGAAGCAGGAAACGTTTCAGGACGGAGGATGTTCGGACTGTCGTAGAACTTATGAAACACGGTAGAAGGAAGAGGCGCCGCGGACCGAAAGTGTGTTTCTCTGTTATGAACTCCTCATTTCACTGAAGGTAGGCCCAAATGGGGTTTGTTTACTGCGCCTGTTAGGTCTCGAGGGGGGCCTGCAGGGGACGAGGCCGCGTCGGGCGAAGCGCAAACAGGAGACGCTGTTTGCGCTTCTGTCATGTTTTGGTTAAAAGAGAAAACAAACATCAGTGTTGTTGCACAATTTATGTAGGCCTTTACCACCTCTTTATAACATGCTTTGCTTATTTTAATGTGACCTTTTACGTTAAGCTTCTCTTGGGGGTTTTCTTTTAAGCAGAACGCTGCTTTGAGAAACTGCGCAAAAACAGTCCATGCCTTGTTTCCACATAAACAGTTTTTACACGTTTTTATTGTAGCAAGAGACCCTGCTCAGCTCGGTGTTATTCATGCTGCTTTCACTTACTCAGATTGTACTAAATGCTTCCTCTCAGCTCGAAGGGCTGCAGTGAACAACAGCTCACTCTCAGCTTTGCAAGTTATTTTTTTTTAAATTCAGCTCTGAAAGTTCTGAAACTCTGGCAGCCATCCTGTCCTCCACAGGGTGAGCAGAGGCATGCAGTCCTGCCAGAAGCAGCGCCTGACAGGGGTGGAGCAGGGTTTTTATGTAACAGAACCGAGCCAAGCTTTAAAAAAAAAACATGAACAAACATTCAGACCAACTCAACATAAAGGGACTACAGAGAGTGTTCTCCCAGGAGGCAGCTGGATGGAGAGAATGATTCACATTTTAGAAATATTTGCCACTGGCGTGACTAGTGTGGACTAAAAAAATAAGATATATAAAAAAAAAATCCCCACCAAAATGGCAAACGGTCCTAAAGGGATCCATGCTGTTCTGACCACAGCTCTTCCTCCCACAGTACATGAAAGAGAAAGACGTAAGTCTCTTGATGCTTTCTCTTTCAGATGAAATCAAATCACATCAAGTGGTTGGATAGTCATAAATGTTTCTGACGGATTCACTAAATATAAGAGTAAAAAAGAACCACGTCTGAATCAAACAGCTCAGATTTGTTCTACATTAATATTCAGTTTTATTTATTTATGTAGATTCAATGCAACATTTAGAGCCTTTTGTTTTAGGTTTCTAATCTACCCCCTGCTTAGTCTTCTTTATTATTTTAAAACTATTAGAAGCATAATTTCTTTCTTTGAGCTGGGTCACATGGGCATGTGCTCTTAAAGGGATAGTTCAGACCTTTTTTAAAGTGAGGCTCTGTGTTAACAGTTACAAACTAAGTGCTATTTTATAAGCCCGTGCATCAGTGTCATTTACATAGAGTACTGTGGTTGTTTGCAGGCTCAGATGGTGGCAGCAGCAGCTAGCTGTGGCACTTCCAGCATGGAGATCAGAATATTTCCAGCAGAATAACCATAGAATGCAAAATTGACGGTGATGTAAGGCAGCGTTTACACGATTCAGTCCACTTCGTTTTTGGCCCCACCTGGACTAGCCGTTAGCTCATCAAACTGGTCAAAATTAAACTCTAAACTCTGTTAAACTCTATTTATCCAAACTGATCTTATTTAAAGAACTAGCTACAATGGATAAGATAAAAATTCGTCATAACCTTTCCACAGAACCCCGCAGATATATCTGAAGCTGATAACGTGGCAAGATATGTAAAAGAGAAAAACTGAAAAACCAAAACAGAGTATATACTGTCTGTTAGGAAGGGTGATTGGTAATAGACCACATGTCAGCTGATAAAGGAAGAGCGACAGGTGGTAAGTGTGAAACAAGGGGAACTGAGGGGATTTGCCGGCAGTGACAGAGACAACATAACTAGAACTGAATAATAAAATTACTCAAATTCATAATAAAACCCAAGAATACCAAACAAAGATGAACTCAAACACCCAAATCATGACAACTTTTAATGACCAACGGTGACATAATAATATAAAAAATGGATTTGCCAAATTATAATTGTCACCAGTGACAGCCTGAGGTGGAAGGACTTTCTATCTTTACAGAAATGTAGTTGATAGGAATTTGGGAAAATGAAGCTGACATTTGGCCAGTTGGTTTTAAGAGGCTAAAGAAGGGAAAAATAAGAAACTCTGGAAATGTCAAGTCCCAAGTGTTTCTCACAGGGAGTATTTCTTTCAGAATAGTAAAATCTGATAGGATTCTTCTTCTTTTTTTTTTTTGAGCTTTTTGTTCTATCCTCAAAAGCAGAGTCAGTGAGACCTTCTAACATTGCACGTTTTTAACCACTGCCTGTGTTTGAAGTCACCGTTAAACTGTCAGTTTTAGATGTAAATTGACATTGAAGTAATTGAGCTGTGTGTTCAGAGAGGCTTCAGGTTCTCAGCACACCTGACAAAGGTGAGGACAGGTGGGTTTGTGGGGCTTTGTAGGTTTAAATCTTTCATTTTTACTTCACTGCCAGAGATCCACATCATGACATTACCTCATACAGTATGCATCGTCTGATATATTGTTAAAAACCTCCCTCTAGTTTATTCTGAATTAGGCTTGGGCCATGTCTATTGTTTGGTATCATTGAACCTTCCTCAAATAATACCTGTTCAGTCTGTTCAGTGATGTTATCATGATTATTCCACCACGATGGAGGACAGTTTGCTGTATTCTGCTACTTTTAGCTTTTAGCTGCATGCATTTAACATAGCGTTAGTACATATAGTTGGTCATGTAGATTTTACTGTCAGGCAAAGGCCAGGGTGAGACCATTGCAGCTCACTTGAGAGTTTTGAAGTTTGACTCCAGACTGAGTCATGGCACCCTGCTCCTCACGCCAAACCTCCAAGCAGGATGTCACTTCAGGATGAAGGCAGTCAGGGGTGAGCGGCGAGTTTGGTGGGTAGCTGGGATTTTATTCAGGCAGCAGGATGACTCATTTTGGAAAGGCAACTTGTCATCATTCAGTGGAAAAAACAGAAATGCAAAACTGGATAGGGAGAAATTATAGGCTGGGTGGCTTGGAGCTCAAATACGTTCCAGAAACCTTGTTAGTCTTTTTGCTTCCTGTTGATAGTTCAGTTTTATTGTCTTCCTGGTGCTTCACCTGGATCATGGCTGACCCTGCAGAGCCAACCTGAGAGCCTCACTGAACCACTCAATCTCTGACATACCTGCCTCCCAATATTCTCTTCTAATTGTTTCTATTCATTTGGACTAATTTTGGGTCTTGTTAAAAAAAAGATGATTCCTACCAGCTGTTCCTGAGCATGAGAAAACGATTGTGAGAAAACGATTATGCAACGCAATAAAGGTTTTTTTTAAAACTGATATTTCATCGCGGAACTAAATGATTTAGTAATAAATAAATCTTTAACTGAACAGTTCATAATGAAACAGAATCAACATCTCAAGTCTAAAGGTTATTTTGGTTGAGGGCCTTCCAACATATTAGCCTTATCAGCTTTGAGCAGGAGACCCGGATGCTTATAAACCTTTCAGTGCTAATTCAGAGGTGGAAGTGTGTGTTGTTAGATTTCCACTGTCATATTTTTTGTGGATCATTTCTGATTCTGTTCTTTCATGGTGCACCTTGTCTGCTCCAGCTTTTCATAAGAAGAGACGGTCTAATCGTTCTGGAGGTTTTAACTTGCGCAGCTTCTATCTGATGGCGACTGCACTCCTGTAAAAGTCTGAACCGGTAACAAATGCAGTGAAACGATCCTATCTTGATAGATTTGACTTTTGTAATGTACATTAGTTCTTTATCAGGCTATAAAAAAGGCCTATGGCAGTAAATACTGGTGTAAGCCTGTTGTAATGCCAGCATAGTAAGGTTCCTGTTTATACCAACACTTAAGACTCAATGTTCTTATGCAGTTTTTTTAGTTTAGTACCAGCAGACACAACTTTTGTTTTTATGCTTATTTCAACAGAGGTATTCAAATCCTTATTGTTGCTGTTTTCAAATACTCTTCATTACCTTTTTACTGCCCAACCCAGTTCTAAATTTCTGTAGAAGACCACATTCCAGAAAGACGCTTCATTTTCACACATCAGTGTTTTATTTTGTTTCCGTAAACTAAGTCTCGTCACTCTTGTTTATGAAAGCTTTTCAATGTAGAGTTTTTGCATTTCAAATGCTTGTTGCATTTTTGGCTTTAACTAATGCTGATTCATAAATACCTAATTTATCTTTGCTGGGATATATACAGACCGTTTCAAATGAGATTAGCAATTGTTTTGAACATAAATGAAAAAAAAAAAACACATCTTAAAACCGGGATTGTACATTTAACTCCATTAAGTGTGTTGTTCACAGGTCATAGAGGACTTTTTAACTTTATACAGTAGGAAAATAAGTTGAACAATGAGCTCAGGTGCTAACACTGTTGCTTCACTTCATGTTCATCTTTCTATTTGTTGGCTTTGTTAAAGCAGACTAAACACAAGACTGGCTCCGTTGGGTTTTTAACACTGGCTCCAAACCATAGACACGTGTTATAATACTCGACCAAGAGTCCTGGCCTTCTGTTGTTGTTGTTGGGAGTTGAAGCCAGCAGGACTCTGTTAACGAGGGCTGCCATGTTGTATTTTTGGGATTAAAGTTTGCTCATCAGTAATGTGGAGCAAAAGTCCCATCTACTCCCCTGCACATAGTCATGGTGTTTCAAGAACTTTCTTTAAAGCAAAGAAATAACTAACTACAGCCAAACCAGTGGTGCCCAATCCTGGTCCTGGAGTGCCTCTGTCCTGTGGGTTACAGATGGTTCTCTGCTTTGACACCTGATTTGAAACAATAAACATGCATGTGCCGTTCTCTTTACTTATTACTTTACTTATAACATATTACTCCCTAATCAAACCCAACACAAAGTCTGCAGTAGTTCTGTTGAGTGATACTGCTGAGCCTGCTGTCACTGTGGATCTAAGCCTGATAAAACACAAACATCAGTGGGCTTTGTGAAAGCCTGAAGATAATAACTTACACAATGTTTAATGATGTCATCCAACAATGTTAACTTAGGTAAAGAATGCTGTCAGAAATGATTTAATAGACATGACCTAATTCTGAATGTAATAATTTCCCACTTCTAACAGCTTCCTGATCAGTTTCCTTTTACATTATTGAACCAAGTAGTTGAAAAATCAGAATGACTACTGGTTTTGTTTGTTTTTTGCCTTATTTGTGAATCTTATGTGCTTAAACCTCCTGCACCATGCAAAACCAAGTCCACGTTTAGCTGATCCAACCAGTCAGGGCAGTGTTGCAACTTTAGCCGACTCACTGTAAACACGCAGTCTGTCGCACCACATTGTCCTGATCTGCCCGCAGTTGATTAGTGATGCGTTATTTAAACCAATAGTGCCAGCACATCACTGCAACATTCCCCACTCTTTTGAAAAGCAAAGTCCGTAAAGTGTTGAACACAACAAGCAGCCAGTGTAGCTTGGTAACCTGAGCCATGGGTAGCGCTGAGAGTTTGCACGGAGCCCTAAGGCACGCCAAATGTGGTAAAAAGTCTTATCATTATTTTCTACATTGGCAGAGATTGGTTCTAAATACAGTCTAGAATGTGATAATACTGTCCACTAATGTTGAAATTGGTCATTTTGGTCATACTGACAAACGCACTCATTTTCTTCTGTTGTCACAACACTTCATGGTCTTTAGCATTTGGGCACAATAATTTAAATTGGTAGCCGTAATGGCTAGCTGTAGAACATTTGTAAGCCCCTCTCTCCACAAATAAATCGGACATTTTCGTGACTAAAAAATTACAATGCATAAAAAATAGGGACTGGTTTTATGCTGGTTGGAAGGTTCAGATCACTGTGATGAGTCCGGTTAGAACTCCAAATAAAGCAGTCTCACTCCCGGGTGTTCAATTAACTTGAATTTGCTGTTTATTCCTTACTTGACAGAACTCTGGGTGTGTGGTTTCTAGAACAGATACAGAATAATGATATAACATCAGTATTTAAATAATCCCAAATAACTAACTGAAATTCTGTCACAGTTACATTATGACTGACTACAATATTAATAATTTTCCATACGTTGCTTCTAAATAACGTAACACACGAAACCCGCGTTGGTAGCTCTCATTAAATGTTCGCAGGAACAAGCATCTCAACAAACATCAATTAAGAGTGAAAACGGCACGTTCCGCTAAATAAACTACATTCTTAACTTGCAATGTTACTTACTTCTATTTTCACGCACACAAGTCGAATGAGTTGGCAAACGAACTGTAAACAGCAACTAAACAACACAAACTTAGGACTGTAAACTCCGGTGCAGCTTCTTTCTCATCTCTGCTCTTCCTGGTCTGCATGCTGCTCACTGGCGGTCTAGGCTCCGCCCCTTAAAGGGCAAGCATGACAGTCTCCCTTTAGGCAGCCTTTTCCACAGCCGCCCCCGTATTCACTTGTGAATACGAATAACTAAAAAGGCTGAGGTAAAGGGGGTGATTAATCGTCCGTAGGCAAGGCAGGTAGGTTGACAAGTCTTGCAACTGGTCGTACATACGTTCTTCCCTTTACAGTTACTTCAGCTGATCTGATCCGGGTGTCTGGTCCAGGAAAAACTTGAGATACTTTACCCACAGGCCAAAGGGCCCGCGGAAGCTGATTGTCCACAATCATGACCACATCTCCGACTTGTAGATTGGCCTATTCAGTCTGCCATTTTTGACGGGCTTGGAGTCCTGGCAGGTAGTATTTTAGGAAATGATGCCAGAAATGGTCGGCTAGATTTTGGCTGTGCCTCCATCTTCTCCGCCCGAGAATCTCTGGACCGTCATAGACAACTTGTGGCAACGAGGCATCCCGCCGCCCCATGTGAAGGTAGTTAGGGGTGACGGGGTCAGGATCTGCTACTTCAGATGAAGTGTAACCCAGAGGTTTTGAATTGAGCATCCCCTCGATTTCGATCAAAACTGTGTGTAACACCTCTTCAGTGACAGTTTGGGCTCCAAGAATGACCTGAAGAGCAATCTTTAGTGAGCGGATTTCTCGCTCCCAGCAACCTCCGAAGTGGGGGGATCCAGGAGGATTGAAGGCAAATCTGATTTGCTGGTATGCGAGCCGCTCTTTGAGGTCGGGATGAAGTGCTTGAAATGATTCCTGCAGCTCACGTTCTCCTCCTCTGAAGTTCGTACCCTGGTCACAGAGAATCTCCTTAGGTTTCCCACGTCTGGCTATAAAGCGTCTCAGAGCCATTAGGAACGCATCTGTGTCCATACTGGGAATCAGGTCAAGGTGGACTGCTCTTGTAGTTAGGCATTTAAACAATATTCCCCACCTTTTCTCGCTACTGCGTCGAATCTTGATGATGTATGGGCCAAAACAATCCACACCTGTAGAATAGAATGGTGGTTTAAACAGACGCAGTCTGGCTGGAGGGAGGTCTGCCATCCTGGGTGGATTTGGGCGTCCCTTCCACCTCTTGCACTCAACACAGGATCTCTGATGGCGGCGTACTGCTTCACGCCCACGTAACACCCAGTATCTCCTTCTGATCTCAGCAAACACCCTTTCTGGCCCGGGATGCTGAAGCTTATAATCATAATCTTGTATGATGAGTTGGGTCAAAGCATGTCTGGGGTCCAGAACAACAGGGTGCACTTCCTCTACTGTCAGGTCAGGATTGCGGCGTAAACGGCCTCCTACTCTGATGAGTCCTGTTTTCTCATCAAATTCAGGTGCTAGTAGAAGAAGGCGACTAGATTTGGAAATGGGTTTACCGTCTTTTAACTGGGTGATTTCCTCAAGCAATGACTCTTTCTGGGCTTGTTGTAGCGCCTCTAGCTCAGCAGCAGCGTAGGAATCAGCAGTGAGGGGGTGGTTGGGGTCAGCCGCCCCGTAAAGCTGATGTGCAGTGGCTTCTAAGAAGTTGTCCCAAGTCCGGTACTGGTGTGGATCTGGGACACTAGAGCTGGACATAGATAGACAAACAACTTGTCGCTTCAGCTCACCTTCAGGTTCACTCTGGTGTGGGGGTGGTAGATCAGGCCAGTTACTTGGAGCTAGTTTCAAGAATACAGGTCCATCTGTCCATCTACTACCTGTACTGATGTCTTGGATAGTGAGGCCACGAGTGATGTCGTCTGCTGGGTTATCTCGTGATGGCACATACCTCCATGTGGCAGCTTCTGTCAGTTTTTGTATCTCCGCTACACGAGTGCCTACGAAGACCTTGTATCTGCAGGAGTCTGAACCCAACCAGGTTAGAACTGTGGCCGAATCAGACCAAAAGATGCAGCTGCGAATGGGAAGGGTCAACTCAGTGCTGATGACCTTGTAGAGCTGGGCACCTGTTAGAGCAGCGCACAACTCTAACCGAGGAATGGATTGTTGCTTTTTTGGGGAAACACGAGACCGAGCTGCAAGGAAAGCTACCTCAACTTCTCCCTCTGGACTCTCTGTCCTCAGATAGGCCACTGATCCATATGCCTGTTCAGACGCATCACAGAACACATGGATGTCTCTCTTACAATTGGGTTGGTCCAGACCAGGACTAGTGTAGCACCTTGGTAGGGTGATCTTATGCAGCTGTGCCAGCTCTGCTTCCCATGCGTACCACTTCTGCAGGAGCTCCTCAGGGAGTTGTGGGTCATCCCAGTCCCTCCTTTTCTCCCATAGGTGGCGCACAATAACTTTGGCTCGGGTGGTATAAGGAACTATGTAGCCAAGAGGGTCATACTGGCTAGCTAAAACTCTATAGATGTTCCTCATAGTAGCCACTGAGCAATCGATGTGTCTGTGTTTGTAAGTGAGGGTATCAGACTTACAATTCCAGTGAAGTCCGAGGGCTGGCTCTTGGATATCAGACTGATCTTGATTGAGCCACAACTCACAGCTAGTTGACTTGGTGTCTGGAGGAAGATGGTGAATGACATTGGGATTGTTACTCGCCCACTGCCTTAGCTCGAATCCCCCGCCCGCCAGAAGATGGTGCAGTTTGTCCACGAGTGCCTTGGCGGCTACTGGACATGGGAGACTCTGTAAACAGTTGTCCACGTAGAACGACTTGTTGATAGCAACACACACGTCATCTTCTGGTTGGCTGTGGTCTGTGACGTGTTTCTGCAATGCAAACGTTGCACAACAAGGACTGCAAGTGGTTCCAAAGGGAAGTACCTGCCACTCATAAACATCAGGGGGATTGTCTCGCTTCATGTCCCGCCATAAGAACCGCAGCAGGGGTCGATCTTTAGGTAGGAGCCTCACCTGGTGGAACATGCCACGGATATCGCTGCTGAAGGCCACAGCATGCTCCCTGAAGCGTAGTAACACTGGTAGCAACGCAGGGCCAAGAGTGGGACCTGGTAGAAGGAGTTGATTCAGGTTGTAGCCTTGGTACTGAAATGAGCAGTTGAACACTACCCGATTCTTCCCATTATGTTGAACCATATGATGGGGTATATACCAAGCTTCAACACTGGTCTTCAATTGGTGGTCCCCCAACTTCACGACATAGCCAGCTTCAACGAGCTTCTCGATCTCCCGCTGATAGGCCGCAGCTTGCCCTGGTGATTTGGCTAGGCGCTTCTCTATACCTCTCAGGAGGGGCAACACTGCTTCTGGAGTGGCTTTCAAGGGAGGCATATTTTTAACTCGAAGAAGGGGTGTGGCATAACGCTCAACACCACTGACATTGACTCTCACTGTCTGTTCTTGCAGGAGTCTGACTGCCTCTTGGTCTTGTCGTGACCTAACCGCTAACTTCTCACTGCGGTAAGGGAGCACATCCATCTGCCATAACTTCTCTACACATGAGAACAGCTCTGCGGGGGATGGTGTAGATGTGAAGAGACAGTGACTTACATTCGTGATGGACTCAATGGTTTGAGCTGGGCCCTGTAGTGTCCATCCAAGGAGCGTCTTCACGGCTGCTGGCCCACCGGGTGGTCCTAGTCTGACTGGCTCAATAGGTGTAATGAGGTGTGTACAGTCAGCGCCAATCAGCAACATGGGATGGACTCGGTTTAGAGGAGGGAGTGGCAAACCTGACAGATGCTTATACTTCTGCTGGAGTGAGGCAACTGGATGGGAATGTTCTGCTAAACTCAGTTGCTCAGCTGTAAAGGCATTCTGAATATTGTACGTTTTGTCAGGATTGGCTGCTGGAGAAATGGTGAAAGACACGGCCGCCCCGTGGAGCTTCTCCACTTCCTGTCTGACTGTACGGAGATCTAACACCTCTTTACTTCCCTTAAGGCCCAACAGTTTGGCAGCGGACTGGAGCAGTATTGTCCGCTCAGATCCGTCGTCTAAGACAGCATACGTCTCGAGAGATTTGTCACCATTCCTCAGGAGTACCTTACTGATTTTCAGTAGTACCTTACAGTTGTAGACCGGACGGTCAACGTACCTGACTTTGTTGGCAGTATTAACGAGACAGCTTTCTACCGAAGGTGGTTCTGGTGCTGGTCCTTCCTCTACTCTCTCATTCACCTCGTGCAGCACAAGCAGATGTCTCCTACCACAGGTCTTGCAGGGAGCTTTAAGTGTACACTTTGCAGCTTGGTGATTACGTCCACAACGCCAACATTTATTATTCGTTTTAATCCATGTCACCTTCTGTTCTTTGGTCAGGTTCTTAAAGTTAGAACAGTTGTTCAGGAAGTGCTTGTCATTATCACAGTAGGGACAGTAGGCCGTTACCTTATCTTCGCGTTTAGATTTGTTGGCTGGCTGTTCAAAGGCAGATGGGGCTGCCACACTGCTTGATCTTAAAACCTTCTCAGTGCCCAGGAGGATAGTAGCAGTCTTACCTGGAGGTTTAGGAGTGCGTTTGGTGTCAGGCTTCTTATTAAACAACTCCTCTCGTTTGGGAGGCTTCATGCCATCGTCCTGGACTTCTAGCTCGTATTCTAGCCAATCAGCAAAGTCAACGAGGGTGGGAATGGCCAGTCTTAGGGGGTGGATAAACCTCTTAAAGCTGGCGTTGAGGTCATAAGGAAGTTTACTTACGAGCCTTGAAACATGAGAGCCACAAACTAACTCGACTTGTCCTCTTTGCCCCAGCTGTTCTAACATGCCTACTAATGAGCGCACGTTGAGGGCAAACAGACGAAAGCCTTTCACATCACCGCTGCGTATGTTTGGCCCATCCATTAACTCTGCAATCCGTTGCACCGCAAGTTTGTGGGGCTGTCCATACATCTTGGTGAGAGCCAGCATTGTATCTGTGTAAGGTTGCCTGGAGTTGCAATACGAGTCTGCCACAAGTGAAGCTTCTTCACACCTAAGGTGGTCTGTAAGGATCTGGTACTTGTATCTTTCCGTGGCATCAGCTGGTAATAGATTCTCTAAGGCAATCTTCATTCGTGCAAACTCTCTGGGGTCTGGTGATGTAAAACTGGGGATGGTGGGCTTCGGCCCCCGGTATGTGGTCTCTCTCTGTGGCTCATTAAAACAGGGTGTCTGGAGAAATGAGGGATCTGTCCCTGCATAAGAAGGTGCACGCTGTTGTGGTGTGACGGCGTAGTACGGGTTACAAGACAGACCACTATAGTGCTGGGAAACTCTGTGAGGACCAAGATCTTGAGGTAGGTTTCCTTGGGGGCTGAGTGTCGGATATTGTAGCTGCTCGTATGCTGGGGTGTTGGTTGGGAGTTGATAGTGTCCATATCCACCGCCACTGTATACACCTTGAGGTGGAGGAGGCGGGAATAAAGGCTGGTGGGCTGCTGGCTTGGGCTGTAAAGCAACCATCAGACTCTGGAACTGTTTACGGAGCTCAGCGTTCTCTTGGCGTATCTCGTCGAGAGCAGCATTAAACTCAGGAACTTGGTGGGTCCGCTGCTCTCCGGTGGCCTGGTCCATAGACTGACTAAGCTCCTGCTCTTGTTCCTCATCATCCCTCAAATTCGCCATGTCGAAGCTCTGACTAAGTGGTGGTGATGGAGATCTTATGGTTGGACGCTCCGGTGTTGTTGGCTCTGCTGAGACTCCCAATGCAGCTGGAACTGCTGTCCGTAATTTACTCTGAGCCCCGAGTCCACTTAGGTCATAATCTGATAGGTAGGAAGGCATCGATGTTCGCTGTTTCGGTCGCGAGTCCATTACTGTTGACTCTGGGTTTATATCCTAAAACAGCAATCTGCTAATCCGGCTCGAAGGACCATTAAAAAATAGGGACTGGTTTTATGCTGGTTGGAAGGTTCAGATCACTGTGGGGAGTCCGGTTAGAACTCCAAATAAAGCAGTCTCACTCCCGGGTGTTCAATTAACTTGAATTTGCTGTTTATTCCTTACTTGACAGAACTCTGGGTGTGTGTGGTTTCTAGAACAGATACAGAATAATGATATAACATCAGTATTTAAATAATCCCAAATAACTAACTGAAATTCTGTCACAGTTACATTATGACTGACTACAATATTAATAATTTTCCATACGTTGCTTCTAAATAACGTAACACACGAAACCCGCGTTGGTAGCTCTCATTAAATGTTCGCAGGAACAAGCATCTCAACAAACATCAATTAAGAGTGAAAACGGCACGTTCCGCTAAATAAACTACATTCTTAACTTGCAATGTTACTTACTTCTATTTTCACGCACACAAGTCGAATGAGTTGGCAAACGAACTGTAAACAGCAACTAAACAACACAAACTTAGGACTGTAAACTCCGGTGCAGCTTCTTTCTCATCTCTGCTCTTCCTGGTCTGCATGCTGCTCACTGGCGGTCTAGGCTCCGCCCCTTAAAGGGCAAGCATGACAGTCTCCCTTTAGGCAGCCTTTTCCACAGCCGCCCCCGTATTCACTTGTGAATACGAATAACTAAAAAGGCTGAGGTAAAGGGGGTGATTAATCGTCCGTAGGCAAGGCAGGTAGGTTGACAAGTCTTGCAACTGGTCGTACATACGTTCTTCCCTTTACAGTTACTTCAGCTGATCTGATCCGGGTGTCTGGTCCAGGAAAAACTTGAGATACTTTACCCACAGGCCAAAGGGCCCGCGGAAGCTGATTGTCCACAATCATGACCACATCTCCGACTTGTAGATTGGCCTATTCAGTCTGCCATTTTTGACGGGCTTGGAGTCCTGGCAGGTAGTATTTTAGGAAATGATGCCAGAAATGGTCGGCTAGATTTTGGCTGTGCCTCCATCTTCTCCGCCCGAGAATCTCTGGACCGTCATAGACAACTTGTGGCAACGAGGCATCCCGCCGCCCCATGTGAAGGTAGTTAGGGGTGACGGGGTCAGGATCTGCTACTTCAGATGAAGTGTAACCCAGAGGTTTTGAATTGAGCATCCCCTCGATTTCGATCAAAACTGTGTGTAACACCTCTTCAGTGACAGTTTGGGCTCCAAGAATGACCTGAAGAGCAATCTTTAGTGAGCGGATTTCTCGCTCCCAGCAACCTCCGAAGTGGGGGGATCCAGGAGGATTGAAGGCAAATCTGATTTGCTGGTATGCGAGCCGCTCTTTGAGGTCGGGATGAAGTGCTTGAAATGATTCCTGCAGCTCACGTTCTCCTCCTCTGAAGTTCGTACCCTGGTCACAGAGAATCTCCTTAGGTTTCCCACGTCTGGCTATAAAGCGTCTCAGAGCCATTAGGAACGCATCTGTGTCCATACTGGGAATCAGGTCAAGGTGGACTGCTCTTGTAGTTAGGCATTTAAACAATATTCCCCACCTTTTCTCGCTACTGCGTCGAATCTTGATGATGTATGGGCCAAAACAATCCACACCTGTAGAATAGAATGGTGGTTTAAACAGACGCAGTCTGGCTGGAGGGAGGTCTGCCATCCTGGGTGGATTTGGGCGTCCCTTCCACCTCTTGCACTCAACACAGGATCTCTGATGGCGGCGTACTGCTTCACGCCCACGTAACACCCAGTATCTCCTTCTGATCTCAGCAAACACCCTTTCTGGCCCGGGATGCTGAAGCTTATAATCATAATCTTGTATGATGAGTTGGGTCAAAGCATGTCTGGGGTCCAGAACAACAGGGTGCACTTCCTCTACTGTCAGGTCAGGATTGCGGCGTAAACGGCCTCCTACTCTGATGAGTCCTGTTTTCTCATCAAATTCAGGTGCTAGTAGAAGAAGGCGACTAGATTTGGAAATGGGTTTACCGTCTTTTAACTGGGTGATTTCCTCAAGCAATGACTCTTTCTGGGCTTGTTGTAGCGCCTCTAGCTCAGCAGCAGCGTAGGAATCAGCAGTGAGGGGGTGGTTGGGGTCAGCCGCCCCGTAAAGCTGATGTGCAGTGGCTTCTAAGAAGTTGTCCCAAGTCCGGTACTGGTGTGGATCTGGGACACTAGAGCTGGACATAGATAGACAAACAACTTGTCGCTTCAGCTCACCTTCAGGTTCACTCTGGTGTGGGGGTGGTAGATCAGGCCAGTTACTTGGAGCTAGTTTCAAGAATACAGGTCCATCTGTCCATCTACTACCTGTACTGATGTCTTGGATAGTGAGGCCACGAGTGATGTCGTCTGCTGGGTTATCTCGTGATGGCACATACCTCCATGTGGCAGCTTCTGTCAGTTTTTGTATCTCCGCTACACGAGTGCCTACGAAGACCTTGTATCTGCAGGAGTCTGAACCCAACCAGGTTAGAACTGTGGCCGAATCAGACCAAAAGATGCAGCTGCGAATGGGAAGGGTCAACTCAGTGCTGATGACCTTGTAGAGCTGGGCACCTGTTAGAGCAGCGCACAACTCTAACCGAGGAATGGATTGTTGCTTTTTTGGGGAAACACGAGACCGAGCTGCAAGGAAAGCTACCTCAACTTCTCCCTCTGGACTCTCTGTCCTCAGATAGGCCACTGATCCATATGCCTGTTCAGACGCATCACAGAACACATGGATGTCTCTCTTACAATTGGGTTGGTCCAGACCAGGACTAGTGTAGCACCTTGGTAGGGTGATCTTATGCAGCTGTGCCAGCTCTGCTTCCCATGCGTACCACTTCTGCAGGAGCTCCTCAGGGAGTTGTGGGTCATCCCAGTCCCTCCTTTTCTCCCATAGGTGGCGCACAATAACTTTGGCTCGGGTGGTATAAGGAACTATGTAGCCAAGAGGGTCATACTGGCTAGCTAAAACTCTATAGATGTTCCTCATAGTAGCCACTGAGCAATCGATGTGTCTGTGTTTGTAAGTGAGGGTATCAGACTTACAATTCCAGTGAAGTCCGAGGGCTGGCTCTTGGATATCAGACTGATCTTGATTGAGCCACAACTCACAGCTAGTTGACTTGGTGTCTGGAGGAAGATGGTGAATGACATTGGGATTGTTACTCGCCCACTGCCTTAGCTCGAATCCCCCGCCCGCCAGAAGATGGTGCAGTTTGTCCACGAGTGCCTTGGCGGCTACTGGACATGGGAGACTCTGTAAACAGTTGTCCACGTAGAACGACTTGTTGATAGCAACACACACGTCATCTTCTGGTTGGCTGTGGTCTGTGACGTGTTTCTGCAATGCAAACGTTGCACAACAAGGACTGCAAGTGGTTCCAAAGGGAAGTACCTGCCACTCATAAACATCAGGGGGATTGTCTCGCTTCATGTCCCGCCATAAGAACCGCAGCAGGGGTCGATCTTTAGGTAGGAGCCTCACCTGGTGGAACATGCCACGGATATCGCTGCTGAAGGCCACAGCATGCTCCCTGAAGCGTAGTAACACTGGTAGCAACGCAGGGCCAAGAGTGGGACCTGGTAGAAGGAGTTGATTCAGGTTGTAGCCTTGGTACTGAAATGAGCAGTTGAACACTACCCGATTCTTCCCATTATGTTGAACCATATGATGGGGTATATACCAAGCTTCAACACTGGTCTTCAATTGGTGGTCCCCCAACTTCACGACATAGCCAGCTTCAACGAGCTTCTCGATCTCCCGCTGATAGGCCGCAGCTTGCCCTGGTGATTTGGCTAGGCGCTTCTCTATACCTCTCAGGAGGGGCAACACTGCTTCTGGAGTGGCTTTCAAGGGAGGCATATTTTTAACTCGAAGAAGGGGTGTGGCATAACGCTCAACACCACTGACATTGACTCTCACTGTCTGTTCTTGCAGGAGTCTGACTGCCTCTTGGTCTTGTCGTGACCTAACCGCTAACTTCTCACTGCGGTAAGGGAGCACATCCATCTGCCATAACTTCTCTACACATGAGAACAGCTCTGCGGGGGATGGTGTAGATGTGAAGAGACAGTGACTTACATTCGTGATGGACTCAATGGTTTGAGCTGGGCCCTGTAGTGTCCATCCAAGGAGCGTCTTCACGGCTGCTGGCCCACCGGGTGGTCCTAGTCTGACTGGCTCAATAGGTGTAATGAGGTGTGTACAGTCAGCGCCAATCAGCAACATGGGATGGACTCGGTTTAGAGGAGGGAGTGGCAAACCTGACAGATGCTTATACTTCTGCTGGAGTGAGGCAACTGGATGGGAATGTTCTGCTAAACTCAGTTGCTCAGCTGTAAAGGCATTCTGAATATTGTACGTTTTGTCAGGATTGGCTGCTGGAGAAATGGTGAAAGACACGGCCGCCCCGTGGAGCTTCTCCACTTCCTGTCTGACTGTACGGAGATCTAACACCTCTTTACTTCCCTTAAGGCCCAACAGTTTGGCAGCGGACTGGAGCAGTATTGTCCGCTCAGATCCGTCGTCTAAGACAGCATACGTCTCGAGAGATTTGTCACCATTCCTCAGGAGTACCTTACTGATTTTCAGTAGTACCTTACAGTTGTAGACCGGACGGTCAACGTACCTGACTTTGTTGGCAGTATTAACGAGACAGCTTTCTACCGAAGGTGGTTCTGGTGCTGGTCCTTCCTCTACTCTCTCATTCACCTCGTGCAGCACAAGCAGATGTCTCCTACCACAGGTCTTGCAGGGAGCTTTAAGTGTACACTTTGCAGCTTGGTGATTACGTCCACAACGCCAACATTTATTATTCGTTTTAATCCATGTCACCTTCTGTTCTTTGGTCAGGTTCTTAAAGTTAGAACAGTTGTTCAGGAAGTGCTTGTCATTATCACAGTAGGGACAGTAGGCCGTTACCTTATCTTCGCGTTTAGATTTGTTGGCTGGCTGTTCAAAGGCAGATGGGGCTGCCACACTGCTTGATCTTAAAACCTTCTCAGTGCCCAGGAGGATAGTAGCAGTCTTACCTGGAGGTTTAGGAGTGCGTTTGGTGTCAGGCTTCTTATTAAACAACTCCTCTCGTTTGGGAGGCTTCATGCCATCGTCCTGGACTTCTAGCTCGTATTCTAGCCAATCAGCAAAGTCAACGAGGGTGGGAATGGCCAGTCTTAGGGGGTGGATAAACCTCTTAAAGCTGGCGTTGAGGTCATAAGGAAGTTTACTTACGAGCCTTGAAACATGAGAGCCACAAACTAACTCGACTTGTCCTCTTTGCCCCAGCTGTTCTAACATGCCTACTAATGAGCGCACGTTGAGGGCAAACAGACGAAAGCCTTTCACATCACCGCTGCGTATGTTTGGCCCATCCATTAACTCTGCAATCCGTTGCACCGCAAGTTTGTGGGGCTGTCCATACATCTTGGTGAGAGCCAGCATTGTATCTGTGTAAGGTTGCCTGGAGTTGCAATACGAGTCTGCCACAAGTGAAGCTTCTTCACACCTAAGGTGGTCTGTAAGGATCTGGTACTTGTATCTTTCCGTGGCATCAGCTGGTAATAGATTCTCTAAGGCAATCTTCATTCGTGCAAACTCTCTGGGGTCTGGTGATGTAAAACTGGGGATGGTGGGCTTCGGCCCCCGGTATGTGGTCTCTCTCTGTGGCTCATTAAAACAGGGTGTCTGGAGAAATGAGGGATCTGTCCCTGCATAAGAAGGTGCACGCTGTTGTGGTGTGACGGCGTAGTACGGGTTACAAGACAGACCACTATAGTGCTGGGAAACTCTGTGAGGACCAAGATCTTGAGGTAGGTTTCCTTGGGGGCTGAGTGTCGGATATTGTAGCTGCTCGTATGCTGGGGTGTTGGTTGGGAGTTGATAGTGTCCATATCCACCGCCACTGTATACACCTTGAGGTGGAGGAGGCGGGAATAAAGGCTGGTGGGCTGCTGGCTTGGGCTGTAAAGCAACCATCAGACTCTGGAACTGTTTACGGAGCTCAGCGTTCTCTTGGCGTATCTCGTCGAGAGCAGCATTAAACTCAGGAACTTGGTGGGTCCGCTGCTCTCCGGTGGCCTGGTCCATAGACTGACTAAGCTCCTGCTCTTGTTCCTCATCATCCCTCAAATTCGCCATGTCGAAGCTCTGACTAAGTGGTGGTGATGGAGATCTTATGGTTGGACGCTCCGGTGTTGTTGGCTCTGCTGAGACTCCCAATGCAGCTGGAACTGCTGTCCGTAATTTACTCTGAGCCCCGAGTCCACTTAGGTCATAATCTGATAGGTAGGAAGGCATCGATGTTCGCTGTTTCGGTCGCGAGTCCATTACTGTTGACTCTGGGTTTATATCCTAAAACAGCAATCTGCTAATCCGGCTCGAAGGACCATTAAAAAATAGGGACTGGTTTTATGCTGGTTGGAAGGTTCAGATCACTGTGGGGAGTCCGGTTAGAACTCCAAATAAAGCAGTCTCACTCCCGGGTGTTCAATTAACTTGAATTTGCTGTTTATTCCTTACTTGACAGAACTCTGGGTGTGTGTGGTTTCTAGAACAGATACAGAATAATGATATAACATCAGTATTTAAATAATCCCAAATAACTAACTGAAATTCTGTCACAGTTACATTATGACTGACTACAATATTAATAATTTTCCATACGTTGCTTCTAAATAACGTAACACACGAAACCCGCGTTGGTAGCTCTCATTAAATGTTCGCAGGAACAAGCATCTCAACAAACATCAATTAAGAGTGAAAACGGCACGTTCCGCTAAATAAACTACATTCTTAACTTGCAATGTTACTTACTTCTATTTTCACGCACACAAGTCGAATGAGTTGGCAAACGAACTGTAAACAGCAACTAAACAACACAAACTTAGGACTGTAAACTCCGGTGCAGCTTCTTTCTCATCTCTGCTCTTCCTGGTCTGCATGCTGCTCACTGGCGGTCTAGGCTCCACCCCTTAAAGGGCAAGCATGACAGTCTCCCTTTAGGCAGCCTTTTCCACAATGCACTTGATTTTTGCTGACTCGCATAGCACTTATTTTGCTTCTCTATGTTCAAATATACAATTTTTTTCCAATACATTCAGTTTCACTTCCTTTTTTGAGACTTGCGACGTGCTACACTGTGACTGACGATGTGACGGATTTGTCGGCGTGAAGGCGGGATATTTGTGTCAAAGTTACAACCCTGGTCTCTTCTGCACAGACTATGGCCCAATATACACATGGCAGCACCCAGAAAATAGACACTGCAGCTTCAAATCTGAATAACAGGAGAAAGCAGAAACACATCTTTATTAATGGCGTACATATGACTCCCAAATATACCACTGGCATGCTATCATGTTTGTGATTTATTGCTTCCTTTGTGATATTGATATTGTGATGACAGTGCATTTTTGATGTAATGTGGAACGTAACAGATATACTTTATATTTGCAGGTAAAACTAAGTTTACATTTTACATCAGAAGGTCTCTGTTTTTCATGTTGCAGTGGCATTCACCTCCTTGCCAGCTACATTCAAGTCTATTGAATATTCTGTTTTGTAAAATTGTTTACATTATGTGTATATTTTTATTATTATAGTAATGCAATACCACAAGCTCTTCCTTATTTCTACCTGCAGCAGGAATAGACAGCATAAAGCTAATTATTTATATTTGATAGGTGCTTTTTAAATGGGAAAAAAAAGTTGTTTGAACAAAATGTTGAACTCTATAGCAAAATCACTCAAGTAGCAACAGTGTGTTGCCCACTTATATGTCTGTATATTAGGAGGAAGAGCAGATGTAACATGAGGATATGGGTGGTATTCATTAGAGACAAGGGAGTGGCTGCTAAATGCACTACATGAAGCTCTACATCAAGAGAAGACATCAGTATACTGTCAGAAATTACATCATAAATATGTGAGAGGTTTCTCTAAAAAGCAGCTTGTTTGAGCAGTGATTTTTCCCCATCCAGAATAATAAAAGGCTGGCAAATTCAAAAGCTGGTGTGATTAGGTGCTTTCTGACTGTAATTTCATCAGTCCAAAGAGATGAGGTTAGCATTAGTTTGAGTACAGCCTAGTTGGTTTTTCTCATAACTTCTCATAATGCAAAACTGACTAGAATTGAACATTTAAGGGGTTACTGTTAATCTTTAGTATTTAAAAATCTGCCTGTAAGTCATTTATAAATTAAATCCGTCTTAGTGGTTTTAGGGCGGGGAAAAAAACACCTGACACATGTGTTTCATGTGAGAACAAAGAAACAGTCCTTCATTTTGTAAAATCAAAGTGCATGACACATAAACACACTATATTTCATAGTTCGTACCGAACCGTAAGTTTCCATGACAGCTTTCAGCTTGACTGAGACGAAGCTTAAACTAAAAACAGCTGCAATTTTGTTCTCAGTGGATCATCTTATTCTTTACATGCAGCTAAAAAAGTTTTTAGCAAACTCTCATCTCACTTCTGCTGATGTGTTTTCAAGTGGGCGAGTTACCAAAAGTGATAAGCTAACGTTAGTTCGCTCCTCTCTGTTTTGATATGACTGAGTCGTCACACGTTGTCTTGCAGTTCGATCAGTTATGTGACGACAAAATTTATTGGAAACCAGGGGTGGAAATTAAAACTTTTGTCCACCAGCCACTATGGCTGGTGGACAAAATGTTTTACCGGCCACTCAAATATTTTCCCAGCCACTATTTTTTGTTGTGACAAAAAGTAATTTCATATGATGATGATGATGATGGAGGTGGGTGGAAGCAGTTGTGGTGTCCTACAA